>NC_133597.1:5508828-5701751 GCF_964106895.1 Numenius arquata
GACCAATACACGGAAGCATTTACTGGTCCAGAAAGCATTTGTGCTGTTCCAGTAACTAAGTGCTTTTGAAATACTCTTTTCCACTTGATTGTAGGAGCTGATAGCTCATGAGCCGCTAGCGAGAGATTGATGCTTCATATGTTTGAAAGCTAAAAACTCCAAGAAGAGCACAGAGCGCCGGTTTCTAGCTCTAGTGGTTTTCATAACACCCGGCAGCAATATCATGTCAGAACAGCAGCTGCAAAATCTGGTCTTCAATTATTGCCAACTCCGAGTTCAAGGAGAGCTAAAGCCAGGGGTTTGGTGCAACCTGTTGCACAACGCAGCTCCTAACAGGGCCCCCTTCTTTCCCCCCCGCCTCCTCTCCCCTGTATATATTTTAGGAGTCTGTGCCAAATTAGAGACTGCGGAGTTCAAAGCATCCCCTGCCACGGACGGCTGGAATGGGTGGGATAAATGGTTCGGAGACGAACAAAACCTTCTTGCTTTCGATCCCAAAGGGGACCTTCAAACCTTCTCCCTTCCCTCCCCACCTTCTACAGCCGGGCAAAGGGGAAAAATAGTAGGTTGGGACCTGTTTTCCTGCCTGTACTCGTTTAGCCCGGGGACAAACGCAAAGGAGATTTCTGACATCTTCGGGGAGGGCACATCACATTTGCTTGCACAGACAACGGCGTTAGAGAGCGTGTGAGCAGGTCCTACGGGGAGACGGGTGCCTGCAAACCCTCCCCCCCCCCATCCCTTGTATCCTGGGCTTTCCCACCCTTCCCAACGAGATGGGTTTTGGCAGTTAAAATTCACCAGGTCACACGCGTTTCCGCGGCACAGATTATTTAGCCGGCAAGGAGATTTATTCAGAGAGCAGGGTTGCTGAGCTCCCCCCCCTTTGCAATGACGCGTGCAAACATGTCCTGAGAAATTCTGGTGGCACCACGCATGGGTTGTGCAAAACCCCCCAGCAGAGAGTCTCATTTAATGTCACACGGGCGACCCGAGCAGAGTATTAAAGCGGGGGATCAGGATATGCTAATGCTATCACTTTTGCAAACAAAATTAATGCTTTTCGAGCCCTGGAGCCACCACATTCCTCTTCTCCTGCAGGGACTCGTGTTGGGTGAACACCGAGGCATGTGGGAATTTCATACTCCAGTGATATAAAAGATGAGGTTTTAACACATAGGGAAGCTACGGAAGGACATAAGAGAAAGGCCATGATGAGTTTCCATCAATCCCCAGTGTCAAAGGCCAGGAGAGACAATCAAATCTGACAGCCTGAAGATGCCACGCCGCACAATTTCACCCTGTAAGCCCCGTAGCAAACAGAAGGATTATTCCCTTGCGCTCAAACCCACTCACTATCAAACCCAATAACTTCTTGCTGACGCAACGGATGGCTTTGAGCTGGACAATCAGTCTTGCTTAAAAGACTTCAAGTGATGATGAATTTACCATTTTCCCCACGTAATCAAGGGATAGCTTGGTTTGCATCTGGCTCCCATTCTACCGGAGTTCAAAAGATGTATTACACAAACCAGGCTGGATTTAGCTCATGTATCACTGACATCTCCATCGGAAGAGGAAGGCTTCACCAGCATCTACAAGCAAAACTCCTCTTCCTCCAAACCAGCCCCCCCCTCAGAGCCCAGGACAGAAGCTCTCCTAGCCTGGGGTTGGCAAAGGGGACTCGTCCCCGTGGTGCCTCGTCACCAGTCTGCAGCCAGGGAATCTCCAAGTGCTTCTTGACACCTCCACACCAGTAAGAGATGGGGCAAAACATCCCCAAACCCACTGCAATGGTCAGCTCGGACCCAAAGCGTCCTCCGGGTCCCACCTGACGGGGAGGGGAGGAAACATGGGCAAAATAAATAAATAAAAAACCAATCTCCATTTGGAGGCACTAAATCCCCACTCCTTTCCAGATGGCTGGGAGATTTCTCCCAGGTGGTAAATATATTATTAAGAACTCATTTCACCGTGAAATTGACTATTCAAAACACAGACAGAAGTTAATATATTAGGACAACCTGTCTGAAAAACTCACGTTAGAGGGAATTTATTTTTGTTTAATATAAAACACGGCGCTATAGACATGGCCTTCCTCAAGCTTCCTCCGTTGTGAGCACCCCAGCAGGGACAGGCGTTCATGCATTGGGGCTGTCTGCCACAACAAGACAAAGGTCACTGGATAAAGTCACCGTCACCTCTGGGGCTGCCCACCCATCAAGGACATCGTCATTGGGAAGCAGTACCCATGCCTTGGCTAGGATGCTTCTCTGGCTCTCATTGACCACCTCAATGCTTTCACTCTGGCACTCCTCAGGAGTCCAAGTACTTAAAGAGAGGAAACCAAAGCATGGTTATAATACAGATCAACTTTTCACAGCGGCTCAGACTTCCTTCCACTGACTCCAGAGAAAAAAACCCCAAGCAACGTGACGAGAACACGAAGAACATCTTTCACAGGGGCATCATATAGGTGAGAAGAACGCTCCGGAGATCACCTGGTCTAGTCCCCCACTCAAAGCAGGGGTAGGTTTCAACCCAAACATGAGCCTAAATTTCCTCTAAATTGAGATTAAGCCTATACCTTAAAGCTATTTTCATTTCCTTACTGAATCCACTCGAAGGCTTGGGAAGGCTGGAGCCCACCATTACTAACTGCACAATTAGTGCATTATTTCTTATTAACCACTGACTAATAAGAAGATCCCAAACTAATGTGTTTGCTAAAGCATTTTCTAGTCCAATCAATTGTTTTGCTTTGGGTAATTATTTAAAAGTATCCCAGATAATTTTTTTTTGGGGGGGAGAGCAGCATAATTTTGCAAATACACAAGCCCCAAAGGGACAACAAATACTTTGTAGTGTTTTATTTGCTTCATGGCCTTTCTGTCAAGGAGCTTCAGCTTTCCTTCGGTGTAAGTTCTGCCTGGTGGAAGGTCAAAGAGGGTGACCTTTTTCTTCCCACTTAATAGCTACGGATGAGAGTCTGACTGCTGGATGCCTGCGGACTTCAGAATATGTCTTCATTATAAGCTACCCAACATCTCCAAAGTCCTACCCCTTCTGGAAAAGCATGGATGGAAGAAACCTCTGCGAGTCCGATGGTCTATTAGACTAGAATTTCTCCTTTCATTTTAATTCAGCTGCTAATTAACTCACTTCAAGCTAAATGTCTGTATCTAGAATTAAGTGAACTCTTTGCAGACCTTTGGTCCAGGACACACATGGCTTGGCAGCTACCTCAGCAGAACTCGGTGGCAGCTGGAGCTGCTGAGCTAGGAGGAAAGGTCTTCAAAGAAATGCCTCAGTATCCCTGCGCTAAGCATGTCCTCTTCTGCAGTGTTGGTTGGGAGACAGGGTATATATTAGCCTGGATGCATAATATGGGTTACAAGTTGTCCTTTGAGAAGGGAAACTGGTGGCAGATATCTGAGGAGCAAGAGAGCATAGAGATCCAACAGATAATATGAGAAGGGAGTTATCCCATCCTGGAAAAAGCAGGACGTTTCAAAGAACCACCACCTTTCCTAGACCTTGGAAAATGTCTATATAGAGAATTACAGACAATCCCCTACCACCCCACCCCGAATCAGCCCGGTTTATCAGGAGCAATCCCTAAAGTCCACTATAATCCTCCTGCTCAGACCTAGAGCACAAACCCCACTTGAACCCTAAAAAAGCCAGTTATCTGCAGTAATAAAAAATCACAGCCTCTCTTGGCAACTCAATATCTCAGCTATCAGGCTACAGACTTGGCCTCTGGCTCTTTCTCTCAGCCTCTTCTCTGAGCCATTCTGCTGCGGATAAATAATTAAATAGCCTTTGGAACAGGGACCTGAGCACACGTCTCCTCCATCCCGGCTGAGTGCCCTGGCTGATGGGCTATAAAATCTCTGCTGGCCCCACAAATATTTATTCATGCAAAATGGAGCAGCTTCAGCGAAAGAGGGACCGAGTCGTGCTCCATCCTTTTGTTCCTCAGAGAGCTCACCCAGGAGCAAACACTGACAATGCGGACATGTGGTTTTGTTGGCCAAACCCAAACCGATTTCATCTCTCCGCTGAACTTGTCATCCTTCCAAACTCAACCATACAAGTAAAAATAACCATAATAATTCCAAGAGCAGTAATATTATTAATAAAATAAATTAAAAAATGCTTTGGATGAGGAAAATATCTGCATTATCTAAGGTGCTTTAACTCAGCTGTTGGGACTATTAAACATGAATGGGCACGGTGGCCTCTTCCCACGACAGTCAAGGCCACCCAACGAAGTGCAAACTCCACCATAAGCACAGTCCTTGAGGATGCTACGAGATAAACCCAACCCTTAGGGACCACCTTATTAAAGTGGTCCTTCTTTGATTTGCTAGTCCATGCCTAGACAGAATTTCTCTTTCTCAGCCCTCTGAGTTTTGATTCTCTTCCATCTCCCTTCTCCAGTGGAACAAGCGATCATTAATCCCGTCAAAGGAAATGAGACTTTCACTCACACATAGGAACACATCTGAAGTTCCTGCAAGAAGTAACACATTACCTTGATACCCTGACATCGTGAAAAATGGTTCTGGGGAACGTGTCTTGCTTTTCTTCTTTTTATCAGTTATTCATTCGAGGCACCAAAACCAGCTGTTATGAGTGGCTGGCATTTGCTTTACAAAGGGAGCAGGGAAAATAAAATAAAATAAGAAAAGCTTCCTCTATGCATACATTCTTTCTACAAATCTGAGTGCTAATAGTATTTGACATGTTGGTAATTTGGGTTTTTTACCATAATTCATTTAGTGTGGTTCTGCTTTATTATTGTACATTTTACACTGTGATGCACAGAAAAATGTTGTTGCTTTTTTTTTCCTCCTTAAACAATTTTATTCCTTCTAGAAATCACTCATTCATGCTAGCCACATTCTAGGCTAGCGAGGGAGGGAAGGAAAAAGCAGAAATCAAACAGAAAACAGGCAGCGAGAGAAGAAAAAATAAATGAAACGTAGGGGAAAGGGAAAAGACAATAAGAAGAGAAAATAAGCCGAGAAATTATGCAAAGAGAAGAAAACAAAGCCAAGAGTCACAAGGGCAGAGAGGTGTCCCAGTTCACTGTGTTTTGGGGAAATACATCCTAATTCTGCCCAGATTGATGGAGCAGATGCCCCTTTGCTGGAGCAAGGGGGAATTTCACTAGTTAAGACTCACTTGTATTTATTTTCCATTAAATTGAGCTACTTTTTAGCTTAACAACTGAATTTCTTCTCCATGCAGAGTTGCTTGTGTGACATCAGACAGGATGTTCTTCTGGAAATCTCTGCAGTCTCAAAAAAGCTGGGCAGAAAATAACTGTTCCTGCTCTATAAAAATTTTGCCCTTTCCTGTGAAGGGAAGGAGGGGGGGGAGAAGCCCTAAAAATTCACAAGCCAAAGTTCTCAAATGATTTAAACTCAAGAAAAAAAAATTGGGCCAAAGTCAACATGCTCTTTACATTTCAAGCATTTTTGTATATTAACTAAATGAAAAATTCAGCTATGCCTCAATTTTTTATTTTGAGCCAGAAAATTGCTTTTTTTTTTTTCCTCTTAAATATATGTATATATTTTTTGCAAAATGCTTTTATTTTCCCTGTATTTAGTTCTGCCCAAATACTCCTGTTCTCCAGGAAAGGCTGGTCTCCCTAAATCAGCATGTCCAAGTTTAAGAAGAACCAAGCACCTTCTGTCATCACCTCCAACCAACTGTAGCAGAAGGGGGGTCCACGCCACAAATCTCAGCCCCCCAGGTGCAAAATGGGGAAGGATTCGGTCCCTCGGCTCCCAGCATCTTGGGATAAAGGGATGGACAGGAGACAGCCGGAGTCAACTTAGATGGACGGCCAGCAACGGGGACTTGGATAATCCATCCAATTTCTTGCAGCAGGAAGGAGCCTCTTTGCTCCCAAGCCATCGCTGATGTTGTTACACCTCTCCGTGGGCTTCAAGCCGCCCGCAATTCCCCGTTAGTTAATAAGGAAAACGAGAGATTCAACAATTGTTTTTTGCTCGGGCTGCCTTGTAAAGGCTTTGTCGCTCAGCAATGAAACAAAAGGGGACTAATAACACCCCGCGCCGCAAAAGCAAGTGCCAAGGAAGAGACGGAAATCAATTATCTGGGTGAAATTCAAAGGGAGAGGAAGTGGCAAACACGTACACATCAGCAAACAGCACGCATAATCCCATTAACACAGACGCCGTCTCCCTTGCGGGAGCGCCGAGCCAGGGAGAAAGATGATAATTAAAATAAACAAACAAAAAGTAGCCTCAACTTCACGGGTAAGGGACGGTGGGGCGTCCGTGTCTGCCACCGGGACGTGGCGGAGGGCAAAAGTGGGAGCTGGGATGAAGCTGGGGGGGATTGGGACCCCGAGGAGGGGGAGATTTCTTAGGGGAGAGGTTGGGGGGGAGCTGGACGCTGGGGACAGTCACCCTTCCCTCTTGACAGATGCTGCCAAAGGGAGCATCTTGACAGATGCACCAAAGGATGGTTAAATCACGACATCTTTAATGCGACCTACTGAAATGCAACGGCACAAGGCTGGAGCAAACCCTGACGAGGGGTGAGTATAGAACCACAGAATCAAAGAATCACATGGGATTGGAAGGGACCTCTGGAGATCATCTAGTCCAACCCCCCTGCCAAAGCAGGTCCACCCAGAGCAGGTAATCATAGAACGCTTTGGGTTGAGGAGGACTTTTAAAGCTCCTCTAGTCCAACCTACTCTGCCCTGGGCAGGGACACCACACCAGGTTGCTCCAAGCTCCCTCCAACCTGGCCTTGAACCCCTCCAGGGATGGGGCAGCCACAGCTTCTCTGGGCAACCTGGGCCAGGCTCTCACCACCCTCACACCAAAGAAGTTCTTCCCCACATCTCATCTCAATCTCCCCTCTTTCAGTGTCAAAACCTTCCCCCTCCTCCTGTGGCTCCCCTCCCTCATCAAGAGTCCCTCCCCAGCTTTCCTGGAGCCCCTTGAGGGACTGGCAGGGGCTCGAAGGTCTCCCTGGAGCACCCCCCCCAGACCCTAAATTCTCAAAAATCTCCTTTTTTTCAGGCCTGATGCTTGTATATGAGGCACTTGCAGCGATTTCACCAACGCTCTTGCCCTGGAGACAGACACAAGGAGTCAAGGCAGGAAAATTGCCAGAAAATAACAAACCAGCATCAACACTTCTCTATTCCCTTGTCATTTCTTAACACGTGGGGCTACGTGGGGACAGAGATGACCCTTTGAGTTCTCCCACAGGCGACGACATTTCAAAACCTGGTGACCCTCTATTTTATCTCAGGAGCCCATCTGGGCAAGGACTGGTTTGGCATAATTGTTTCCGCAGCCCCCATCACAGCTTCCCAGATAAAATTTATTACTCCAGCGTAACTCTCTATTACTTTTTTTTCCTGAGCATCTGCCACTGGCAGCTTTTGGAGATAGGACACTACGTTGATCTGCTACTGCAATCCCTATTTCTGCTCAGAAAAAGGTCTCTCTCTCCTCCGGAGCCTGTGAGAGTTAATGGAAAATGGGTTTCACACCATCTTCCAAGGATTTGGGATCAGAACCAAAATGAGCTCAGCAAGTCAAAAAGTCTCTAAATCCTTTTCCCCTCACCCCCCAGGACTGCTCTCCCCACCAGAGCACACTTCGCCTCTAACTCTGGCTCAAATATACGGCTATTCTATAATTCATACATTGTCTCCAAAGACGCCAGAGCAGCTCATAAATTTAAAAAAAAAAAAAAAATTAAATAAATTAAAATAAAAAAAAGAGATAGTCCTTTGCAAGCATGGTTTTAATATAAGGCTTTTCATTAAAGGAAAGAGCAACTCAAGTTAATTCCTGGAAATACTCGGTCCATCTGTCCTGGGAGCATCAGTGGTCAGGGACAGGGATGGAGAGTGAACCCGCAGCCCCGGGCAGTGTGCTGGGACCTGCGACACATCCCCCCGAAGAAGGCAAGATTAAAATCCAGTCACTTAATCCTTTGCAAAGCCTCTTAAGCGTTTATATCAGGGTCAGCTCAGTTGGTGCTTAGTCAACCTGCCTCTGAAAAACATCCCAATTTAGGCCCTTCTGCTGACTGGCAAGTGGGATGAGATGAGGGACGGCATCAAAGGCAGCAGGGAGTAAGTGGATGGAGGTAAATGTAAGTAACCCTCATTAGGGAGCAAGAATTCTTTCATAACCTCCTCTTTCCCACCCATTCCCCGGTTGGGTTGCTCCAGGATCCTTCCCTGAACCAGCCTGGGCAGCTGCAGAGGGAGATTTTCTCTTCCTTTCCTTCTCAACCCTCAATAATTCCGCAGGAGATAATGGGGATGACTTATCCCAGGGGTGAGTCCATCAGCTTGAATGGAGTCATTCGCAGAGACAAGTACCTGCCCGAGCCCGAGCTGGGGGACAGCACGTCGGCTGGAGAGGTTCGAAGGAGAGTTAAATCCTTATAAAACCATCCTAAACACGGGTCTTCAACCTCCTGGACTCCCGCAACCCCTTCCAGGCTTTCCAGCGGTGATGCATTTGCACCCAGAAGCAAAAGGTTTGCTTCTCCTAATGACCTTCCCCAGGCTCCTCACAAGCCGCTCGCCGAATCTCGGCGGCATTATCCGAAAGAAATCAGTCGAGGAGCATGTTCCAGAGCGCAACCGGGAATGTTAAGGGCTTGCAGCGGGCATAATGAAAACAAAACATCCTTTGACAGTTTATTTAGGCCAGGCTCTCTGCTCTGCCACATCCAGTTTGTATCACCTCAGCAGCCAAATTTTTCCTTTTTCTTTCCTTTCATTCTCTCCCTCCTCCCAGCCCTCCCTTTGGGCCACCCGAAATTAGAAGGGAGATCCTGAGCTACTTCCACGCCAATCCTGCTCCCGACACGTAGCAGCGACGCTGGGAATACGCTGAAATCTGGGTTAATGGTGCATCGGAGCTGGAAACCCAGCCTTGTGCCGTGGGACACGCCGAGCCCCAGGGCTACCAGCCTCTGCTTTTCCGGAGCAAGCTCTTGGGAGCCCGGTGGCCAGCACGAACCCGGCTGCCTCCGCTCTGCATCGGCACCAAAGCTGAGCAGTAACTGGATTCACTGGGAGTTCATCTCCCCGAGGATGGAGGAGCAGCACAATTTTTGCCTGAGCCAAGAGTTGATAATACTCCGCGGAGCTGTCTGCTTCGCAAAGACATACTGTGCACGTAATTATAACCATAAGCACAAGTGTGTATATATATATATACGCTCAAACACGCACGGCCATACATTCCCTTCGCAAAGTCCAGATGATCCTACAGCTGTATTTTAATATTTCAATACCAGGGTCAGAGAGAATCTCACCGTCTCCCTCTTATCTTCCCTCCGCATACCAGTGCTGTCAATGCCATCGGCAATTTTACATGTAAATGAGCCCATCCATCACTCCCTGCTCTGCAGCGCCTCACTTCCAAGACTACCATGGAGTTACACCATTAAATCTCCTGGCTTTACAATATACATCATGACATATTTGACATCAATCAGCTGTGTCAGTCCGCTCACTGTAAACCATAAACTTGCTCTGCATTCCAGCTCCGTGCACAGTGATTAAAACCTTCTCAGCCTGGCTTCCTGATTACGGTGATAAATGATGATGCCTTCCCCTTCTGACTCAACACTCGCCCGTCCTCCCCTCATCGCCCCCACCCAGGCCAGCTCTTCCCGAGTTATCCACGGGCAGTGCTCACTCCCCCGTGCAGCTCTTGGGTCTTTCCCATCTACCATTTCTTGGCCACCATCTCATCCATCCATTCGCCTTTCTACCGGCACGTGCATTCCTCCTGCAGCTCCACCTGCCCCCACATCTCTCAAAGTAGCCCCTGGCACAGCTTGGACCATCTCTGGAGTTTGGGTAAAGCATCGGAAGAGACATTCTTGGGAATGACTATGACCTGGACGGATGTCCAATACCAGGTTGGACAGGGCTTTGAGCAACCTGGGCTAGTGGGAGGTGTCCCTGCTCAGGGCAGGGGGTTGGAATGAGATGATCCTCAAGGTCTGTTCCAACTCAAACCATTCTATGATGTAGGTGGGTCAACATGGTTACCCAAAGTCAGCCTTCGCTTGCACAGATGTCCTGGTTCATTTTAGCAGCCAGCCCAGCCCAAACCATGACATCAACCAACATCTGACAGACTTACACATGTAGTCATCTTTATGTACATTCAATGTGTCAACTGACTTCGGTCAGACAAGCCATAATCCTGCTTCATGCAGCATTGTGCTTTGAGGCACCTAAAAAAAAACCCAGTCTCAATTGTCAGAACGACTGATCCTTCCTTAATCCCATTTGCTTCCCGAAGAGCAAGTGACTCTGCATGATTCCTGATAACATTAAGTATCGGGTCTATCAAGCCAAGGACTAGGTCTCAAACCATAAATGCAAGTTAGAGGGGTTGACTTCAGGCTACTGAAATTTTGGTCGCCTTCTTAATTTTCATCCTTCTACACTGTGAAACTCAGAAAGAAGAATTTAGTTGGGCAAGTCCAGACTTTAGCGTCTGTTCTGGGGGCTTATTTTTCATCAATCTGCCTCAAACTGCAGAAACTCAATATTTCCACATCATGTTTTGTATCACGTACACACACGCTTGGTTGTTTGCCATCGGAAAGCGACGCTTTTCAAAACAACTCGCCCAAGATTGAAACTATTTCGGAAGATGTGATCACATCACTAAAAAAAAAAACCAAACTTGAGCAAAATCACACCACCACCAAAGACAACATTTTCAGATGGGTTCCTCCGAGGTTCAAAAATTGAGCTGTATGTAAAAAAAACCCACAATGAATGCAAGAGGTCACAAACAAAGAGCTCATTACAGCTTCCAGCCAACTTATCTTGCTAGAATTTCTTTCAGCCTCTAATTATCACTGCTTCTTGCACCAGAGAAGCCACAACTCATTGCCATTACGCCCTCCTTCTGCGTATCCCTGTGAGAGTCGGGAACAGAAGCCTCATTAGGACTTGCAGTATCTAAAATAGACTCCTATGGCTTGTACCATCACTTGGGACCTTTCCAGCTGGCCTTCCAGCCACCACGTCACCTTCTGGGCACCTGAAGACAGAAGGGGCATGAGGGCTGGCTCAGAGATGATGTTGTTCCCATCTAGTGCCTTGTAAACCATCTGAGATGAGGCATGGAAATTGTGGGGGAAACCAGACAGGGAAAAAGTTAGCAGCTCGCTTTCATTCTTGGGACATCCACAGAGAAATGATCCCTCCTTCACCGGAAGATGAATGGGCAGCTGTACAGGTTATGAGGGAGGTTTTATTGCAGATCAATAAATCTGTGTCAAAGACCCCATCTGGAGGGAGTTTTAATTTAAAGAAAAGAGTGATGAATGCCCAAAGACAATAAATCAAAAAGTTGTGAAACCCCATCGGCATTAACCTTCTATCAATGCAAACACGGGCTTTGGGGCATGTGTGGGGACAAGAGTTTGCCGGCCCCATGGACCTGGAAATCAGGGCCACGCGAGACAGGAGCATCCAAAGGGATCAAGGAGGCAAAAGAAAGCCAGGATTTATTACTGTGGTGCTATCAGAGATCAGCGGGTGTCAGTAGGGGAGATAGCTCTCTCAGATCCAAATCGGAGAGAAAGCTGGAAAAAATAAAGCAGGGAGAGTTCACAGCAACAAACTTGAGACGGGACTGACAGCGAGAGGGGAATATCAGAGATTATCTCAAATCTCTCGGCTCGAAACACAAGGGAAAAAAAATCCTTCCTCCAAAAGCCCTCCTTTTCATCATGTGGCTTTCCCCGTCTGCCAGGCACTGGCTCAGCTCCGAAACAGAAGTCAACGGCAGCTCCCACTGCAAAGGCAACGGTGCAGCTCTAGCTCAGACACGAGGACACATCCATAACCCAAACCTGGTCAAAGACGATGGCAAGGGGGGCTGTATTAATGCCAGAAACCTTCAGAGAGAGGTTCTGGAGGAAGCCCCATGTCCGCAGATGAGGATTTCCCAGAGTTAGCACACCTCTGTTGGAGGTCAGACCTGGACAACTTGGCTTTGCTCATCACAGAGGCTCAGGTCCCCTCTTAACGCTAATTTAAGATAAAATCAAGCGCCTGCAGCCCATTTCTCACACATCTGCACCCACCACCCCCTCGTCTGAGCCTGTCTGCCAATTGCAACACCCCCAGTCCAGCCTTGCATCATGCCAAACTGGAGATGAAAGAGAAGAGACTCTCAACGTTGATGTTTCCACATCGCAACGAGCTCAGTGGTTGCCAAAAGGACGGTGGGTAATTGCCCACATCACCTTCCAACAGTCTCTTCCCCCTGGTCCCGTGGGATAACACATCACCACATCTACTGGAGCTGGAGAACACGCTTATTACCCACACTAAGAAAATCCACTTTAAGGAAAAGCGAGAATCATTGTGTCTGGGTGACCACGGTTATTTTTGGGGTGATCAGTGATTTGGGGTGCTCTCAAGACAATTTATGGAGATGTGATTTTTCCCAGAGCGGGTGCTGGGAGAGGATCAGACACATATCTCCCCGACTGAGAGGTTGCCGAACATCTTAAACACCAGTTGCTTTTAAGTTTGGGAAAGCTGCACTTTTTCTAAATTCCTGAGCCATGCTATTAATCTTATCTTCCATTAGGAAAACAAGAGCTTTTTAAAAATCCAATTTACTTTTCACCATATACACTTCAGGTTAACTTTATTTTTCACGTTACTCAGCTTGAACTAAGCAATAATCATTTCCAGATTAATGATGATAATTTCAAACACTTTTCAGAGCAGACATCTTAATATCCTCCCTGACCAGCGGAGAATTTCCTGTTCTACAACAAGATTACATTTAGTAAGATTAAACGCGGTGCTGTTTTGCTGGCGGCGGTGGTGATAGGGACTTCGCGAAAGACTCTCAGCAGCACTCTCCATCCAGGACATGCTCAGGAATGCAAAAACCATGGGATTGTTTTGAGGGTTTGTTTTGGTTTTTTTTCCCCTTAAAAATAAATGCAATTAATTCTAAAAGGCACACTCCAAGCCCTAGAAACAACCATCCTGCTGGAAAAATGCAGTCCATTGCTACACTGTGCTCTGACACTGGACTCAAATGCCACTTTTGATCCCCAATTCCATTAATTCAAGCATCTAAAAAAGTGTTGTCCTACTAAACGTGCTTGTTGGCTCCCCAGGTTGCAGGCTGTTGGAGCAAGCGAAAGACTCAGCAGGTTTAAATCTCAGATGTATTTTACGGAGATGGGTAAGTGCCATCAGCAAAGGGGAAACTGAGGCCAAGGGAGGAGATGCTACTGCTTAATTGATGCTTAAATTGAAAACACAAATTACATCTCGGAGGATCTAGTCAAGCCAACTGAAAGGGTGTCCTCCCGGGGGGCTGGTGGTGGTGAGATTAGACAAATCCCACTACTGTATTCAGCCCCACTTCTAACAAATTCAGTCTCCTTTAAAAAAGACAAACACTATAATATGAGAGGACATTTCACATCGGCTCTCAAGGGCTTTTTACGGGCTTTGAGCCACGAAAAGAAGAGACAAAGCACAGCAGGCACTCCAGCAGCAAAAGGCAAGCTGACGAGTTGATGGAAAACACGGAGCAGTTTAGATGCACAGACGATGCTCCCGCGATTCAGGAGCTGACGGGAGAAGGAAACCAAAGGGATATATAGAAAAGAGGCAAAAAAGCGATGAGGAAAACATGAAAAAGCTCCCTGCGTTAAAATTACACTCCGTTGCTGCTGGTTTTCCCCTGCACCCCAGCTCAGACCTCCCTGGGAGACCTTAACCACAGCCACGAGCGAAACCCTGCCTGCAAGGTCAGACCAAAGCACTCCACCACGAGCCCCTTTCAGGCACGGGGAAGGAAAACCGGTCAGGAATTCACAAACCTTCACTAACGACTTGCACATCACCCATAATTCACTGAGCTGGTAACGCTTCCCAGCCCCTGAGGTCCAAGCCCAAGTTTTAAAGGTAGTGATGTTTCCCCCAGCAATAGCTCAAAATGCCTGGAGCCATTCAGAACAGGGCTGCTTAAAAAAATAAATGGATTAAATTAAAAAAAAAACAAATCCTTCCCTCAGAACGGGCAATATTAAGGATGGAGCAAGGCAGAACTACACCATTTGAGTCCATTTCTGCAGCAAATGTCTAATTAGAGGCTGCCTTCCCAAAGAAAAAAGACAAAACCCATCAAATTAAGTGGGATAGGAGAGACCTGAGGAACTCCCAACTGCAGGATAGGGTTGGGAGAGCAAAAATGCCCCACCAGCATTGGCCGGACAGATGGAGAAGCCCCAGATCCACAGAAGTCTTGGGATATTATGTGGTTTGGCTCAGGGTTCCCCTTTTGAAGCTAGAAATGGGCTCTGTGGGGAGATGTGGGGGATATATCTGTGGGGATATTCTTCACAGTAAGAGTGATCAGACACTGGAATAGGCTGCCCAGGGAGGGGGTTGAGTCACCATCCCTGTATGTGTTTGAGAGCCATTTAGATGTGGTGTTGGGGGATATGGTGTAGGGAAGAACTTTGTAGAGTAGGGTAGATGGTTGGACTCGATGATCCCAAGGGTCTTTTCCAACCTGGATGATTCTATGATTCTATGTGCAATGGTGCTGGTGACTTCCAGGCAAATCCACTGCAGATCCCAGAGATATTGTCACTTTTTTCCCCGCTCCTTTGATCCATCACCTTTTTTTTTTAATTTGTCTTTCCCCAAAGGACATTTGTTCCCATCACAAGCCCTTTTGCCACCACCTTTTGATTGAGGCTCCTTCGGGCCCCTGATTTCTCCCAGAGCCCAAAATCTCCTCTCAGGGTGGGAAAAAAGGAAGGTTTTTTCTTCCCCTGCTCAAACCTGAAGCCTTTGACAGAGAAAGGCGAGCCAGAGCGAATATTAGCGCATCAGCTTTTTGGGTCACCATTAAAAAGGATCGTGTGAAAGGAGGTCAGATAAATATTTAACATGGTTATTAATATCTGCTCCTAATTTCATTCCTCCTCCTCCCCCCTCCCCGGCTCCTCCCTTTACTCTTCATCTCTTCATTTTACCCGGTTGATCCCTTTTAAGAAGGTCAGTGGGGATCATAGGACGGCGCTGGCTGGCAAAGGGGGGGGGCAGAAAGAGATAGCTGTGACCTTCCTCCTGGGGGGCACGGCCCGAATTAGGCTGTTTGCCGGCGATGGATGCCGAGGCACTAACGATACCCTTGGGTTTCTCCTCCCAAGTGCACAGCAGCGTTCAGTCCCAGCATCGACTGCTGGGTAAAGGTGGGGTTTAGAGGTGCAAAAGAGCGGTGGGAACACACCTTTGTAGGTGCACGACCCCACACAAGGGTGCAGCATGGCCGACAGATCCCCCGGAGAAAAGAGGGAGAACGTTATTCCAGCAAAACGGGGTATCCACGTGGCTAAAAGGGCTCACTGGTACTTACACACCAGCAGGAAAACAAAGCAGCTGCCCCAAACGCACAAACCATCTCTCTTTCCCCACAGCCAGCTCTGTGTGCGCACCACTGAACCCACGAGGGATGGGCTTTTCCCTGTTTTTTCCATGGGGAAAAAACCAGGATGAGGTCCCACATTCCTCCTTCCCGAGCCACTTCTGCAGGTCTGAGCCGCTGCCGCTGGGACCCGATGCTGCTGGCAGACGCTAACACTGATTTACTTCGCTGATTTGGGAGCTTTGCAGCTGCATATCATGCCTTTTTCTTTTTTTTTTTTTTTAAGCCTTATTTACAGATTTCACAACGCGCACCTGTAGGCTATGCTCCTCCACGTTTTACCTGCTGTCCTACACTGCCATCGTTTCTTCAAACGCTATTCCTCCAGCGAGAAAAGAGGAGCACCTCGTCCCATTTTCCTACCCAAACAGCCCGAGCAAGCGCTTCGGGGTCTTCTGGCCACGGCGCCTGCACCCCATCCCTCCCTGGAAGAGGATGCCAACAGCTCTTTGTCCCCTCCGTACACTCAAAAACTCATTTTTCCCGGTGTCTGTGCCCCGCTCGCTGCCTGCCAGGCTGTCTGGGAAAATTTAGGGCTCCGTCGAGGGGCGCCACATGACCTAGGGCCAGGTCTGCTTAAAAATAAAAAGGACCCCAACTTGAGCCGATGCAAGTCATCCTGCGCCATGGTGAAGGCAACAGCTAGATAAAGAATTTTAAAAAGGGCTGGAGAAAAAAACTCGCTTCTCTTGTTTGGGTCTTCAAGAGAGCAGGCACCCAAGGGCTTAAAAGGCAAAAGCCACCGCGCTGGGAGATGGGGGATCCCTTCTCCATCTTTTGGCATCGCTGTCGTTGAACCCCCAAAGAGACATCCCATGTCCAGAAATTCCAGCTCATCCTTTTGCTTTGCGTTACAGAGAAAGCCCAGAACACCCTGAGCGACCAGCACGAGGGTCGAGGAGTTGAATGAACATTAGGGCAGGCGTTAATTACCGCTCTTGGCTTATCCCCATCCCCAAACCAGGCTTCGACAACACGGGTCCTCAACGCTCGGGTGGCTCCAGGTCTTATTTATTTTACACTGTTCCAACCCACTCCGAAGACAAAATTATTCACCTCCTCCTCAGCCTTTCTCTGGGGCTTCTCGTGACAGTGTTAAATGCTTCGCCAACATCCGCGCATTCATCTTCGCATCCCTCCCTCGGTTTCAGTATTTTCCCGGTTTTACAGCCGGGAGCGGAGCCCCAGGGCCCCGGTTGCTCAGTCTCCCCGAGTAACCTTTGCCAGCAGGAAAGGAGGAAAGGGGGAGTGAAAAAAAGAGCACCAAAACCCAACAACTGAGCATCCAGGGGGATGAGGATGACCTTCAGGCGGGGATAAAGTAAACAGTTCAGACCCACAGCATCTGAAGCGCGGGGCGGGATATCGGATATTTACATATTCAGGCGTCTAAATTAAGAAGCCGGTCTCCCTCGGTAAAGATGCTCGTGAACAAGCTGCTTCTCCAGGAGGTCACCCAAGGACAAGGCTGCCCTGCTACGGGACGGAGGAGCTCTGTCTGGAAAAGCCACCCTCGCTGCTTTGGAGGAGGGCTCCGAGGGACCAGGAGGGGGGGACACCCTGCGGGGGATGGCACCCCGAGGGACCCCACTGCTCCTCAGAGGTCCAGCCCCAGCAATCGGACATCTCCTGGGCTATCCCTTGCTTCTCCTCACTTGGTTACACCAGAGGAGCAGGGCAGCACCCAAGAGCCCTGCATCAACAGTCCCGCTTCTGAAACCAGCCCTTAAAATCTCATTTGCAGCCTTTTTCTCCCTCCGAACCATCCTTTTCTCCCTCCGCACCCCCCTTCTTCCTCCCTCCCCCCCCCCCCTTTTTTTTTTTTTCACTATACAAAAGGTCTGCTGCTAAGCAGGGGTTGCCATGATAACAAGACAACCCCTCGGCTGCTTCGGGTGGGGAAAAGCACCCACGTACAATGCCATCCTCCTCTCCCAAAATAAATAAATAAGGAGAAAAAAAAAAAAAAAAAGAAGAAGAAGAAGCAGGGGAAAAAAAAAAAAAAAGATAGATGCTTAGAGTCACTTGAGAGGAGCGGGGAACAGAAATTATGGCAATTTCCTGTAACTGGAATCAAATGCCCAACTTGCCGCTCGCAGCAGGCACTGCCATTAATTCAAACACTTGTGTGAGAGCCGGGTTTCCATTAAAGGGGCCAATTTTGAGTCCATTTCCCTGATAAACAGACAGCAGCGAGGCTCCTAAATTGGGGCTTGATAGATTTGATTAGGGCAGAGTTTGCACAGGTTGTGATTTTGGCGAGGAAAACTGCCGTTTGATGCGCGAAGGGGAAAAAAAATGCACTCAAAATCCTCCAGCGCCGGCGAGGGGTGGGAGATGCCCCGAATCCCAGCACCATCCCAATTATCCCTGGCGGATATCGCCCAGTGGCAACACATTGCGGGAATTGGAGGGATTAACCGCTGTAAAAACAAAAATGTTATTTAAACAAGGCGTAATGAAGTCCAGTTATCTCCCGCAGGCTGCGGCAGGGATTGGCAGAGCTTTCTCCAGCCCCAGCTTGGGACAACTAAGCTGCGAGGGAGCTCTGCTACCCGGCATTTTCATTCCTGAGGTTTTCTTCCCTAAGATTTCCAGCTAGAGGATGGATTCCTGCGCAGCATGGGGAATTTGGGGGCTGGTCACTCCTGGTGGGAAGGTGCAACCCATCCAGGATGCTCACAGAGGTACCACAGATGGATGGAGGACTACAAGCAGCAGCATGGCACTATCTCTCAGTCCTACATCTTTAGACTTAAGAAGGAAGAGCAGGGGGAAGGTGGCATCGCTTTTTCTGCTCTGTCCCAACCCACGCCGGCATCTCACCAGCCCTCCCCGAAAATCAGGACTACAGCCTGCTGGCCCTGGGACACGGATATCTGGGGACAGATGGCTTCATCTCTGCTCCCCATCCCAAAGCAAGCTGTCACCGCTCCACTCCTCCGGGCTGTAATCCTCCCCCCTCCATCACCCCCCCGAAATGGGGAGCGGGACGAGAATTCCCACTGCAAAGGATGAATATTCATTTCGGCATTAAGTCCCCTATCAGGACTTCCAGCCAGGTGGTATTAAGACCGGATCTCCAGAGAGTTTTGTTTTATTCTCGGGAAGCAGAGCCCTGACTCTGAGACACAATAACTCACTTAAGGAAAGCTAACTGGCTCTGCCGGTGAATTTAAAGCGCGGCAGAAAGGCGACAGCAAAATGACAGCCTGGCAACACCTCTCACGTCTCTCCTCGCCCGTGCTCGGATGCTAAAGAAAAAGGAAATAATCCATATTGCACTGGAAGCGAGTGCTGTGGTGGCATTTACCAAGGGACTTGGTGACTCCTGGCCACCATATGGGGCTGTAGGACCCTCCGGAGGATGATGCCCAGCTGGTTCCTCCAGGGACAGGCGGGTTTTGGAGGTGACCCAAAGAGGGACAAAGTCTTTCTTGCTATTGCTCGGCAGCCGGGACAACCGAGCGAGAAACAAAACCCCTTTGCAGGCATGTGCCAGGCTCCCAAGTGCGAGAGCCTAATGAAAACATTTGCAATTACAATGATAATATTATGATTTTAAAAAGGAATTAGATTCCGCTGACCTAAATATTAACAGCGCGGCAAGACGCGGCTACGTGGGCTCCTCAAAATCAGGTGGCACAGCTCCTTCCCGAGGATTTACAGCCAGCGTGGGGCAGGAGATGAAGCGATGCCGCAGTGACCTACACCAGCCCTCGCCCCCACCTCTGCCTCAGTTTCCCCACCTTTACGAAAGGGAGAAAAAAGGCGAAAATGGAAGAAGAGAGCGCGAAATATTTTTCCTCTTAAGAAAGAAAAAAAAAAAAAAGAAAGAAAGAAAGATATCATCACAGAAGGATGTTTCTCTCTTCTGAAATTGCACTGTATTAAACTCCTGAGCAGTTGTGACAGGTGCTATAACAGCAGCATTCATTATCAGTTTTGTTCTGTTTAATGCTCCTCACTTACGTGCTCCTCCCCAGAGCCCGGTTCACTCCTCCTCAGCCATCGTCGCGCCGGGTTTGATGCCTCTTAACCCCGTAATTGGGATCGTGGCATCCCCAAGGACGCGGAGCCCAACGTCCCGTCCTGCCACCCCGCTTCGGCCACCACGTCACTCCCTCTTGCCTTCCAGACTGCCTTCTCGCTCCACAACCATAGAATGGTTTGGGTTGGAAGGGATCTTAAAGATCATCTAGTTCCAACCCCCCTGCCACGGGCAGGGACACCTCCCACTAGACCAGGTCCAACTTCCACTAGACCGGGTCCACCTTCCTCAAGGGGTTTGGGGCACCTCACCCCATTATTTGGCATCAACATCCTGCTCCATCCATCTACCCCACCGCAGGGGACCAAGCTCTCATGGATCAACTGTATATATGAACCCTCAAAGCCTTGCTCGCCTCCCCATCACCCATCTCCCTACAACCCACCTGGGGGAAGATCATCTACCACCCAAACCACACCACAATTGCATTGACTGATTATTTTTTCTTTTTAGGGGGCCGGAAAGCGGTTTGTCCACCTCTAACCTTGAGTTTTTAATAAAATAACAGGTGGAGCTCTTTGGGACTGCACGGAAACGTCAGAAAAGTTAAGCGATTTCCCATATATCTCTGGAAAAACGCAGCTTTCCTTGCGTTGCCCATTTGCATGGATGAAGGCAGGCATAAAACACTACCTCCTTCAGCCCGGGCGCGGATATAAATGAGCACAAGGTCTGCCGATGCTCCCTGCATCCGAGTACCTGGTTGCCGAAGATCACGGCCCCTATTTATCAACAGATATGAAGCTTTTCCTGCTCAAGACACTGCCTTCCCACGCCGGGCAACTCAACAGGGTGATTGAAAAGCAGCTCAGTCTCCGTCGGGGAGGAGGTTAATTATAGCTACATCATCACACCACGGACACGCCGCAGCCGGGGTCTGATGAGAAACCTCTTCCCTTCCCTTCGGACTGTAAAGATGAACATATTTAATCCCTCCTGCGCTATTCGCTGAGCCCCGCGAGCCCGAGAAGATTCATGGTTGGTTTCTTCCAGCCGCTGCTCTTCCTGCTAACGATGCCCTTCCTGCTAATATATGCCGGATGGGATTCGCATTAGTCAGAAAGGGGCACCATAAAACGGCATACGGAAGAGCAGAGGAGCATGAAGGCAATAAAACACCTGGGAGAAGCACTGCCACCCGAGAAACAAGCCTTGGGCCCCCAAAACAGGCTCTGCCCTCCCTGCCGAGCCACCCCACCACCAGCTGGAACTCTCTTAGTCTTGGATATTTCAAGAGTTTTATATCCCCTGCTCGGCGAGAACTTCCCAGCGCTCCAGAAACAAGAGGCTGCAGCAGGTACCGGATGATGATACAGGCAGAAAGTCCGAGCATCACCCGGGGAGTGTCATGGGGGTCCCTCCTCCCCCTTCCCCACCCAGAGCAAAAGCAGAGCGTGCAATAAATTCACCGCTTTCCTGCTTCTAAATATATAATCACGAGCCGAGAGGGTGGGAAGGGAAAAGCCAAGGGGGTTGCGGTGGCCAGTTGGACGCTGAAGACGTAGGTGTGACATGAGGCTGTGTCCCCAGCACAGCAGGGGACAGCCCAGAAAGCCACGAAAGTAAGAAATTCCCTTTCTCTGCTCAGATGGTAACAGCGAGAAAAATAACATGCCTCCCCCCCCCCCCAAAACAAGGAGGGGGGAAAAAAAAAAAGAGCAAGAGGAATCAAGAGGAACCTTTCAAAAGGTGCATCGTTTCTTTCCAATTTTTAAATGGCAGCATACCAAAACAGCCCATAAAAAATGAATCTGAGTGTGTTTTGTAAATAATAGATTAGCCAGAAGCGATCCTTCACTAAAAAGCCCGGTGCCAAGTTGCCATTCCAGCAGCGTTTCAGCGGAGCACGCCGGGCAGGAGGTCACAGCAGTCATAACAGTGTGTTCTCTCTGTATTATTATTATTCTGATGCAGAAATAATATCTGTGCTCTACACAAGGCCGGTGCGTGGGGGAAGAAAAGGTGGGCGGTGGGGGGGGGGACACACACGGAAAGGAGCAAGGACGGGGCTAAAAATTGTCTTTATTCCCTTTATCTTGC
Source organism: Numenius arquata (assembly GCF_964106895.1). Classification (NCBI taxonomy): domain Eukaryota; kingdom Metazoa; phylum Chordata; class Aves; order Charadriiformes; family Scolopacidae; genus Numenius; species Numenius arquata. Next base: position 5,530,456 of record NC_133597.1, read on the forward strand.
CCTGACTAACTGTAGGTGAGTGTCGTACACGGCTGGGCGGGAGAGCAATCGCTCCTTTTCCCTCCCCCCTTGGGTCCGCCTCTGAATAATCCACGATATTCCTGGAAAATCAAGGTCTTTTGACTGAATGGGAGTGAAACCAGAGCTCTAAACACATAGGCTTGGGCATGAAGGTGAGCAAACGGCCGTATCTCTGGGTCGTAAGAGATCCAGAAGATGAAGTAACTGATGCTCCACCCGAGCAGAGCATCATCTACATGATCCTCTGCATTTTAGGGTTTTATTTCCCTGTTTTCTGCGGGTACCGGAGCAGGGAAGACGGAAAAGGTTCATATTAAGGCACTTCATGCCAAGAGGGGCCCTGAAAAAAAAAAAAAAAAAAAGCTGTATTTGGGTTTTCTGTGCATTTCCGGGGAGCTTTTATTTCTCCTCCTTTGTTTGGCAATTCTTTTCCAACACCAGGAGCGAGATTGGCCAATTATCATAATTGGGTCACCCCTAAAGACTGTGATAGACACCCAGGGCAACCTACCAGAGAGAATCTGACTTATGGCTCATTATTAGCTGGAGCTTGACAGGTTATTTCAGTAACAGGCAGAAAAGCCATCAAGAGCAGAGGCACTGGGGAAAACCCGGGGGCCGTGCTTGGCTGTTGAGAGTTGGCTCCGCTGCTGCGAAACCCCGCAATGTCACCTCCGGGCACCTGATTTCAGCCACGGGAATGTCGTGTGGCCCGTGTAGGAGTAGGTTTGGAAGCATCCGAGCTGCAGATACAGGCACAGCCCCTGCTATCCATAGGATGGGGGTCACACCTAAGCATCGCTTCAGCTTGGAAAAGCGGGGACTGAAAAATCAGCCCAAGATCCCCAAGGTCATAGCGCTCAGGTTCATCCAAATCCATGTTTTATCCTATTTTTTGGAGCTCTTGCAATACTAGAAGGTTGGCTGCTGGTTTTGGGATGGCTTGGGGAGACTGCCTACTAGATGCCGGTCATTGCCCATCTCCGGCCTTCACACTTTTGAGTCGAAAAGGTCAAGAACCAAGTGTTTATCTCCAGCCTACGCGGCGCACGGTGAAAGCCCAATCGCTTTTATAACCAACAGTTCATAGGAGGAAAAGGAATGAAAAGCCAATTTCTTACTGAACTCCTACAGAAATCCTTCAAAAAGCCCAATCCCAAATCCCAAACTGCTCCTCCTGTGCTGCAGCATCTCTCACCCCAGCATCTCCCACCCCACCAGCATTGAGCATCTTTATCAATGATCTGGACGAGGGGATCGATTGCACCCTCAGTAAATTTGCAGATGACACCAAGATGGCACCAAGTTGGGTGGGAGTGTCGACCTGCTGGAGGGTAGAAAGGTCTTGCAGAGGGATCTGGACAGGCTGGATCGATGGGCTGGGACCAACGGGATGAGGTTCAACAAGGCCAAGGGCTGGGTCCTGCACTTGGGTCACAACAACCCCATGGACACTACAGGCTTGGGGCAGAGTGGCTGGAGCTGCCTGGTGGAAAAGGACCTAGGGTGTTGGTCGACTGTGGGCTGAACATGAGCCAGCAGTGTGCCCAGGTGGCCAAGGTGGCCAACAGCATCCTGGCCTGTCTCAGGAACAGCGTGGTGAGTAGGACTCAGGAGGTGATCGTCCCCTTACACTGGGCACTGGTGAGGCCCCACCTTGAGGGCTGTGTCCAGTTTTGGGCCCCTTCCCACAAAAAAGACATTGAGGGGCTGGAGCGGGTCCAGAGGAGGGCAATGGAGCTGGTGAGGGGTCTGGAGCACAAGTCTTGTCAGGAGCGGCTGAGGGACCTGGGATTGTTTAGCCTGGAGAAAAGGAGGCTGAGGGGAGACCTTCTCACTCTCTACAACTCCCTGAAAGGAGGGTGTAGCCAGGGGGGGTCGGTCTCTTCTCCCAAGTCACAGGCGATGGGACAAAAGGAAACAGCCTCAAGTTGCACCAGGGGAGGTTCATGTTGGATATTAGGAAGAATTTCTCCACTGAAAGGGTTATCAAGCCTTGGAATGGGCTGCCCAGGGAAGTGGTTGAGGCACCATCCCTGGAGGTGTTCAAAAGATGAGTTGACATGATGCTCGGGAATATGGTTTAGTGTTGGTGGTGTTTTGTTTGGTTTTTTTTTTAAGGTTGGACTAGATGATCTTAAAGGTCCCTTCCAACCTAGGCGATTCTGTGATTCTGTGAGTCTGGACCACCAGGACGATTTTTCTTTGCCCCATCCCTTCCCCATTCCTCCATCCCCTCTATTAACGCTCATCAAACCCATCTCTATCCAAACCATGCCCAACCAGCCAGCTCCGATGAGGAACCTCTCTCTCTCTCCCCCCGAGCCGCTGAAGGACTGTGGAATCAGGATGGAACAGGTGTTTTAAGGACTTCAAAAATCCGTGAAGATAAAAAAAAACCACCAAAAAACCACCCACCCAGTACTTTCTAACGAACCCCCATGCTGACGGACTGGTGTATCAGAAATAAATGCAACCACCCACAGAACCCTCCCGATAAATCTCCTCCGCGTTATATTCTATATATATAATATATATATGAGTGTGTATATATATTTTTTTTTATATATATATGTGTGCGTATATAGGAATACTCATGCGTTAAAAAAAAAAAAAAAAATTGCCAAATTTATAGCATTTTGACTAAAAAAGAAAATCTTCCTGCCTCTCTCCCACCGCTTCCCAGGCTTCCTTCGCTCCCATTAATCTGACCAGCTCCCCCACCGCTCGCCTTTCCCTCTGTCCCCTCCCTCCCACGGCTCTTGTCACTCCCCCAGTTCCCCCCCCACCGCTATCATTCTCCCCCAGTAACTCCTCACCAAAATCCAATGAGGTTTTCTAATTAGACTAATTAATTTTCTGCCCAAGTTAATAAGACTGTCTGCAGTTCAGAAATAATTGGACTTCCCAAACACCAATATGTTCCCCCCCCACACCTCCATCCGCAGCAAGTGGCGATCGGGCTCCTTAATAATTAAAAAAACCCACAGCCTCTGTTTTTTCAACCGATGGTTTTGCATTTCAAGAGTTATTTAGTTTTTCCATTACTGCTCTGAACACCAACCTTCCCCTGCCCGGGGAGATGCCGGGAGGGGAGTGGGTGCTGAGGGATGCTCTGGTGGGCGGGGGATCCCTTCCAAGAGGCAGTAAATCCCTGCGGGGGCCAGCACACACCGCTCCTCCCATCTTACCGATGACCAGCATCCTGCTAGATTAATTTTCCCCAGACTTTTTTTTCTCCTTTGCTTTTTTTTTTTTTTGCAGACTATTCTGGACTTAGGACCGATTTTGGTGCCTGGTACCGTAAAAGGACATTTTGCTGTCATAAAACTCTCCGTTACAGCCCCCAGCTATGGCTTTGCTAGAGATAAGACCTCACGACACATTCAAATACCGCCCGATGTTGCCTTTCAGTGCCCTAGGACAGACTGTTTGTCCTTGGGGACAACATGGTGATGCCCCAGCGCTCAAAGCCTGCAGCCCTTTGGTTGACCAAAACCTGAATTTCCATCCCAGCTCCGCACGTCATCGCTAAACCTGGACTAGCTCTTTTTTTTTTTTTTTTCCCCAGGAAAATAGATTCCAGAGGGAATCTATTGATGGGAAAGGATTCAAGAGCATCACGAGGAGCAGCCCAAGCAGCTCTTCCCCCCTAAGCCAAGGTGCTGGAGCTCCAAAGGGGGGCCTGGACCCCACGGTTATGGGGGAGCATCCCACAGCCTTGAGCCCGAGCAGACAAACACAGGCTGAAGCTCAGAGGTCAGACAGAACAAGTGCTTCAGATTTAGCAGCCGAAACTAAATCCTGAAGCAGGTCACGGAGGGAAAAAAAAAAAAGCAGAATTGTGACACCAAAGGAAAGAAATAATATCTCAGTTTTAAAAGCATTAATGGAGCAGGCAATTCAACAACCTTCACCTGAAAGCATCCAAACACTTTGACTTTATAAAAGGAAATGGTTTAGCGACAACGAAGTTCAACGTTTCAACGAAAAGGGCCTGTCAAGGTTTGGAAGAGAGTGAATCAGGCCATCAGAAGAGGCATATTCACATCAACTCTGACTCATCACCCAGGCAGAGGAAAGCAAAAGCTTTCCTTATATTTTGGCAATACAATCCCCGGATCGAAAGATCCCGGCTCACTGGGCTCGGATGGGAGGGATGGAGGGAGGATTTCACGTCCTGGCATTCACTGAGCATCTCCTCCGGGTGAAATTTGGGCTGGTGCTACCCAGAAGGTCAGACTAGATTAGAGCAACAAGCTCCCCTGGCCTTAATACCCTGCAACAGGCGCCCTGCCTCTCGCTCCCCCCTACCCCGATAATCAAATAAAAGAAAGAAGATAAAATGCCAACCACAAACCAGAGATTTGCAGCTGGGGGATCTAATTCCAGGAGGCTGCAGGCCATAAAAAAAAAAAGGGGATCCATTAGCATCCACTTACCTGCCATGATGAAGTGACCGCGATAAAGTGCACAGGATTAAATAAATTTAAGTGAATCCCCTGACGGCATTTTTATGGGATTGAAAGAGGTTTTATCCACTCGCAACCTCTATCCTCGGAGGAAACTGATTCAATAAAAACTAAACCCACTTCATCTAGCAGGAAGGGAAAAAAAAAAAAATACACAAAAACTCCACAACGTTTACAGAGTCACTAAAGCAGTCAGGAAAAAAAATTAAATATAAGGCAAATCCCTGAGTGGAAGAAATGTGGAGAATTCTGCTTCTATAACTGAGCCCCATTAGTTTAACTTCAAACTTTTAAGGCTCCTTCACTCCCCAGGGCAGGAGCAGAGTCGGTCCCTGCTGCTGGGAATCTCACAGCTCCCACAGCATTTGGAGTGAGGAGGACAAAACCCAGTATTTCCCAGCTTTTGCTCCATCTCCTGAGACTCCCTCCTCCATCCCTGCAGCTCAGCACCTAAATTGCCCCTGCTACCCCAACACAAAAGCAGCCTGGATATCTCTAACGCCCTGCAACGTCTCAGGCCCGAAATACATCTCACCCCCATCTGCTGATGAGGATGGGAATCAGCCCCTTCCCTGCTCCGATATTTTGTGCTGAGCCGTGCAAGGGGAGACGCTGCCAGCAGATACCACACTGATGCTCCCTGAGGATGCCATTTCCCATCCAAGAGGCCCTGCCTGCCGCTGTGGCCAGCAAGCATCCCCCAGCACTGAGCATCCCCAACCACTAAGGCATTCCCAGTGCCGAGCCGTCCCCAAACACCACACATCCCCAATGCCGAGCATCCCCAAACGCCACACATCCCCAACGCCGAGCATCCCCAAACACGGAGCCATCCCCAACACTGAGCTGTCCCCAAACGCTAAGCCATCCCCAGTGCCGAGCATCCCCAAACGTTGAACGTCCCCAAATGCTGAGCTGTTCCCAACCACCAAGAATCCTGCAACACCGAGCATCCCCAATGCCAAGCCGTCCCCAACTGCCAAGCATCCCCAACGCCAAGCCGTCCCCAACGCCGAGCATCCCACAATGCCGAGTCGTCCGCAAAACCGAGCGTGCCCAAACACCGAGCCATTCCCAACGCCGAGCATCTCCAACACTGAGCCATCCCCAAATGCCACACACCCCCAGTGCTGAGCATCCCCAAACACCGAGCCATCCCCAACACCGAGCCATCCCCAAATGCCAAGCCATTCCCAGTGCTGAGCATCCCAAATGTTGAACCTTGGAATGTTAATGCCTTGGAATAGATTGCCCAGGGAAGTGATGGAGTCACCATCCCTGGAGGTATTTAAGATCCAGGGAGACATGGTGCTGAGGGACATGGTTTAGTGGTGGTTTCGGCATTGTTGGGTTGATGGCTGGGCTCAATGGTCTCAAAGGTCCTTTCAAACCTTGAAAATTCTATGATTCTATCTTCAATCTGGCAGGGCTTTTAGAGGGGTTCAGCTCCTCTTAACTACAGCTATCACCCATCTATTCAGCACCCCCAAATTTATCTGCCCCAAACACAAGTCATCGTCACTGAGCTACATCTTTTGGAGCCTTCTCTCCAAAGGGGGTCAGAGCTACGGGACCGAGGGAAGGAAAATCTCCAGTCTTTAGGAGACCCAGCAACAAACTCCGAAAGCTCACCATGACAAAAAAAAATCACGATGCCGAGAACGAAGCCATCTGACCCCCAAAGAGCAAACGGTATCGATTCATATCAAGAGGAAGAAGAATAAAAATTAGAAGCTCCTCAGAACAAAGGCATTTTCCTCTGATGTACATTCATGGGGGGGAAAAGCCATTTTAATTACTGATCAAAAATAAATGACTTGCCATTTACTAGGACTTTTTTTTAATTTTTTTTTTTTTTGAAATTACTTTGTAGAAGTACTTAAAGTTATTAATATATTTATAAGGAAAGAAAACACCCATAAACGCTCGGAATGCTGAGCCAACGAATTAATTAACATCAAATTACTAGCGGTTACTACAGCTTGATACTAAACATTGCTACCCTATTATGTGGAGGATGGACAAAAATCTCTTGCAGCTGTTAATTATTTCAATTATTAATTTTACTTAATAATTCATATCCCTTTCCCGACCCCCTGGAGTATACTCCGGTATCTACGTTTCTTCCTCTCCTTCTCCATTTCTCCCTAACTCCACTTTCAGCGAGACAATCCATCACTCGGCAAGGTTACTGCCTTCAGGAGAGAGGGGTTGGGGTTGTTGGTTTTTTTTTTATTCTTTTATTTTATTTTTTATAATCGACAGCCATTTCCTCAGAGAAATACCCCCCAGTAAATATCTGCTCTAGAGAAATGATAATAAATCCTTAAAAGTGAACTTTGCTGCTTTTTCCCTTCACGTGCTCCCTTTGAAAAATAATATATATATATGTCTTAAAAAAAATAATTCTCTGAGAGCCCAGATTCTTAGTAGTACATACGTGGAGAGCGAATTAGGAATAAATCCACTTTAAAGTCAAGCGGAGAGGATTTTTTTATTTGTTTAAACACCTGGATTCTGGTTGTGTCCCCCATCCCGACGCCTCTCTGTGTCCCTGGCATCGCCCGAGGCTGCGCTTGTCCCCGGACCTGTCCCCAGCGCCCAGTTCACCCGCAGAAAAAGGGAAACTGAGGCACGACCTCAATTAAGGCAATCCATTAATAAACTCAAATTCCCACCTCTTCCCATCACGCGCGTCTCACGACTGGTCCAAATGCCCTGCCCCCAGGCATTTCTCACTAGGTGAGCACGGCCCTTAAAATAGGAAGGGATTAAAAAAGACGCACTCACAGCCTTTTTACTATTTTTTTTTTCCCTCTTTTCTCCTGATTTTTAAGCCCTGTGCATCTGCCTTTTTGAGCTTTTGTGCTTAACCACCCTGAAAAGAGCCTTACTTCAAAGCAAAAAGGAAAACTGGGATTACAGTGGGACTCCCCGGGAGCTGGGGCGTCAGGAAAACCGGCTTGGCTTGGGAAAATCCGTGAAAATACTGCTTGTGGAGAAAGCTTGCAACGAACGGGGAGAAAAAAATAAAAATAATAATAAATATATATATACACACATATTCATGTATTATATATTTTTGTATATGAATAAAATATAAATTATAATTTATTTCTGTATTACATATATATAAATAAAATATATATTTATATATTTTTCCATAAAACAGCTTAATCCTACAAACACCTGTAGCATTTGGTGCCTGCTGTGGCTCAGGGATGTAGAAGAAACGGGCTCGATCCGCAGTGGAATCACAGGTGGTGCCACCAAACCGGCTCCTGCCGGTGGCTCCGCGCTTCCGCGTGCCCGAGTTTATCCGGAAATTAATTTCCAGATGAAAAAGGCGACCCTTTAATGACAGAAAATAAACGGGGGCCGGTGGGGGATGGAGAAAGGGATGAAAACCACCCGCGGCCCCAGGGCATTTCTTGCCACCGAGGGGATCAATGTTTCTGATGCGGTTTTGGGTGGAAAGAGGAGGAATTTGGGGTTCAAACCTGGGGCAGCGTGCCCCAAATTTCTTTCCAGATGGAGAATATTTAAGGGGAAGAAAGAGCTCAGACGCACGTACCCACGCGATAAAAGCCCTCCTCTATTAATCTTCTCCCTTGATCTAGAGGGTCGAGCTAAAAATGACGTTTGATGCTCTTTGCTGGTCTCTGGAGGGCAAATCAAGTAACAAAGAAGGGGAAAAGCAGTCGGAGAGACCCAGCAGGGGTCAGACGGCGTCAAAACAGACACACAGAAAAATAAGCGCGGGGTTTGGTGGTTTGGGGGACGTTTCTGGGAGGGAGGAAGGGGGAGAAAGGTCGCCGCCCAAACTGAATTTTTCTTCTTAATTGATCTCTTAAACGTTGTGAATAACGAGATGGGATTATTTGACGGGCGGCCCGCCTGCCTTTTGCATATTCTTAAACGGGGTAACAACTGTGTCGAGCCTAAATAGAACAGCTGGAGTGTCTGGAAGGCTGCTATTGAGCCCCAAAAAGTACCCTGCCTTTCCTCGGCATCGCTTTTCCGGGGGTACCCAAGCACTTGGCAAGAACGAACCGAGCTTCACTCGACGCCAGCGGGTAAAAATCACTCCCGCCCCGACACAACGGGCGAAAATGGGGCAAAAAAGATGGGAAAGGATTTGCCCACGCTGTCTCCGTAAGGCGGTTACAAAAAGAACCCGAGGCCACTTTTCCCCGTCTAACTGCTGCTCGACCTCCCTCCCCGAGTGGCGCTGAATAACTGTGTCACTTTTTCCCCTGCAATTTGCCCAGGCCACACGCTGCTCCCTCTCTTCCCCTCGGTTCCCACCGATCGGCATTTCCAGCTCCGCGACGCGGCAGGGGTTTGTTTTGGTTTTTTTTTTTCCCCATTCTCCAAGGGAACCGCGGTTCTTCGCAGGCTCCCGGCTTGTTCTTACACAACGAGGGGGTCGGAAAACGGAGCACAAAAGCCCAGCGGCCGGGGAGGGAACTCACGTGGTCCCTGCTTGGATCCAAACCTACAGGAAATCCTCATTTTCCTCCAGTTGCCCCATTTTTTGTTGTTTGTTTTTCTTTTTCTCCAAACCAGAGAGCAGCGCGCATCCTGTAGCATTACTCACAGAATTATGGAATGAGTTGGGTTGGGAGGGTCCTTAAAGATCATCCAGTTCCAACCCAAACCCTGTCCTGGGCAGGGACACCTCCCACCAGACCAGGTTGCTCCAAGACCCCTCCAACCTGGCCTTGAACCCCTCCAGGGATGGGGCAGCCACAGCTTCTATTCCGGTGTCTCACCACCCTCACAGTAAAGACTTTTTTCCTAATATCTCATCTCAATCTCCCCTCTTTCAGTGTCAAACCCTTCCCCCTCCTCCTAGGGCTCCCCTCCCTCATCAAGAGTCCCTCCCCAGCTTTCCTGGAGCCCCTTGAGGGACTGGAAGGGGCTCCAAGGTCTCCCCGGATCCTTCTCTTCTCCAGGCTGAACTCCCCCAACTCTCTCAGCCTGTCCTCCCAGCAGAGGGGCTCCAGCCCTCCCAGCATCTCCGTGGCCTCCTCTGGTCTCGCTCCAACAGGTCCATGTCCTTCTGATCCTGGTTACCCCAGAGTTTTCTGCCCCCCCCAGCCCCAACCCTGCTCCCAAACAGGGGACCACGTGCACGGTAACATCATCCAAACCCACGTTTTCAGCCTCAGCAAACAACAAACAGGTCCCACAGGGCTCCTCCAGAGCCACTTTCCTTTGAGGACTGGGTTTTGTTAGCTGGGATTTCACACACCCCCTCTTTTTTTTTCCCCTCTTAGGCCTGAACGGTTTAACGAGCGTCCTTTTGACCTAGGAAACTTAGTTTTAATTTTCATCACTTTATCCAGAGAACAATGTGTCCTGGGGGCATCTTTGAGCACAATGTACACTTTCATCATCAAAACAAATGCTAGAAATACCCATCTGCCATGTTATCAGAGCGTATTGGCTCACTGAGCCGGACACCGCTTAGGGGACAAGGGAGGCTTTTACTCTTCTCAAAGTCACGAGTGCTCCCTCTAAGCTCTTTAGCATTAGAGACTCCTGTGGAGACGGGTATTAGAAGTTCCATTTCATTTTTTTTTATTTTTTTTTTTTTTTCCCCTGGTCGGGAATGATGGGAGATGGAGCTTTCTTTGGACATTTCTGCTCCTACGGAGGAGATAAGAGCGGCGGATGCTCCTTTAGTCATCCCCCCGGGGTGCTTCGTAGGGTCTCGGGAGCACGGTGCTCCCCGGTGGGAGGGATGGAGAAGCAAGTTGGACCCAAAGTCAAGGACTCATCTCTGAGCTGAAGGTGACCCCGAGCGAGCAAGACTCCAGAAAGGCTCCACCTCAGCTTTCTGTCCCCCAAAGGGGGGTGACGACTCTCCCTGGTGGATTTTGATGGCCAAATCTTTGCCCCTATCGCGCCTTTATTCTGCGCTCCAGCCCCATAAATAATCCAGCTGATGTCTCCCAGCACCATTTAACCCCCGTACATTACCCAAACCTTCCCAGTTCCCCCACCAGCACCCAGATATCAAGACCCTTCGACGCCACGACCCCCAACTTTATAGGATTTGCCTCCTTTAAGTCCTTTCCCCAAAACCCACTTCTCCGAGGAGTTCTGCAAGCTACAGCCTCCTCTCCGTCTCAGACTGGAATAATTTGGAATAAGTTATAATAATAGTAAACATAGTAAAAAACAACAACAAATCAAACATGCTTTGTTACTCCCCAGGCACACGCATTTGTCTTCCCAGCGACAAAGTAATCACATTTTTGGTTTTAATTTATTACGTGCATTACAGTCGGTGCCTGGGGGCATTATCACAAGTCACAGCCCCAGCGCGCAACGGGAGGAATCGAGGCTCTTAAATCCTCACCTCCTTTGGCTTCTCCACCTGCCAACGACTCCAGAGACGACATCTTCCCCCCTTGGTTTAAACTGGTTCCAAGAGGGCTCAGGAATCACCATGGGGGGAGAGCCGAGCCCCCGGCATCACCAGCCCCGTGGAAAGGGGACTCGCAAAACCCTGCGTTTAATTTCCTAAGGAACTTGGACGGAGAAGCCTCTATTTTTTTACCTATTAGGTTTTACATTCTCCCTTCAAACGGCCTCAAAACATAATCCCCATCATTACTGTTTATGGGACACCGCCACCCATGCAGAGTGTCAAAGCTTCCAGGAGAGATCTCCACGCTCAGGGTGCATTCATTGAGGGGGGGGAAGGGGTTTTTCATAGATTCATAGATTGGTCCAGGCCGGAAGGGACCTCCAAAGGTCATCTAGTCCGACCTCCCCGCAGTCAGCAGGGACACCCCCAACTAGACCAGGTTGCCCAGGGCCTCGTCGAGCTTCACCTTGAATATCTCAAGGGAAGGGGCCTCAACCATCTCCCTGGGCAACCTGTTCCAGTGTTCCACCACCCTCATGGTAAAGAACTTTTTCCTAATATCCAGTCTAAGTCTCCCCTTCTCCAACTTAAAACCATTGCCCCTCGTCCTGTCACTGCAGGCCTTTGTAAACAGACCCTCCCCAGCCTTCCTGTAGCCCCCCTCAGGTACTGGAAGGCCGCTATGAGGTCTCCCCGGAGCCTCCTTTTCTCCAGGTTGAACAACCCCAGCTCCCTCAGTCTGTCCTCATAGCAGAGGTGCTCCAACCCCCTGATCATTTTGGTGGCCCTCCTCTGGACCCGCTCCATCAGGTCCATGTCCTTCCTATATTGAGGGCTCCAGACCTGCACACAGTGCTCCAGGTGAGGTCTCACCAGAGCAAAGTGGCAGAATCACCTCTCTGGATCTGCTGGCAACACTTCTTTTGATGCAGCCCAGGATGCGATTGGCCTTCTGGGCTGCGAGAGCACATTGCCTGCTCATGTCCAGCTTCTCCTCCATCAGCACCCCCAAGTCCCTTTCCTCAGGGCTGCTTTCTAATACCTCATCCCCCAGGCTGTATTGATACCGAGGATTGTTCCTTCCCAGGTGCAGAATCCTGCACTTGCTTTTGTTGAACCTCATGAGGTTCATCAGGGCCCACCTCTCCAGCCTGTCCAGGTCCCTCTGAATGACATCCCGTCCCTCCGATGTATCGACAACACCACACAGCTTGGTGTCATCTGCAAACTTGCTGATGGTGCTCTCAATCCCTCTGTCTATGTCTTTGATAAAAATGTTAAACAGTACTGGTCCCAGGACGGACCCTTGAGGGACACCACTAGTCACTGCTCTCCATCTGGACTTAAAGCCATTGAGTACCACCCTCTGGGTGCGACCATCGAGCCAATTCCTTATCCACCGAACCGTCCACCCATCAAATCCGTATCCCTCCAATTTGGCAAGCAGGATGTTGTGAGGAACTGTGTCAAAGGCCTTACAGAAGTCCAGATAGATCACAAGTTCCCCCTCTTTTGACCTCAAACTCACACGTGCTGCTGTATTTTCGCACAGCGAGGGTCGGCTTGCACTTAACCCAGGGAATAAGGAGCGCAGCCCTTCACCTTTGCATCCCGCACCAGGCACACGGCCTCTTTGTACAGGAACGGCACCAGAGTCCCAAGGCGTAGGCACAAATTAGCTCGTTAGCGAGCACGGGATGCTCTGCGTCACCTCTACGTGGGACCAGAACAAGCAACGAGCCTTCCCCTGGGCTGGGGAAGGGGAAGGAAATGGGACGGGGGCTGCGATTGCCTCCCCCCCACCCCAAGACTACGCCAGGAGAAATCTCTGCCGCGACACAGCCTAAATCACATTTCTTGCCAAGGAGGCAGAAGCCTTTTGGCAGGTAGGGGATGGATCTCGGGAGCTGACATGTCTCTCTGCCGTCTACAGCTGATGAAGTGTCAAATGAGATGGAACAGAAAGCGAGACCCATCTGGGGGAAGCGGGTTCCGTCAGGCTGATTGATACCAGGAGGAGGAGGAGGAGGAAGGTGAGGTGGATGGAGCACAGTGGGGGACCTGCTGCTGGTCGCTCCCGTGCCCAGCATGGAGATGTTGGGGGACACTTTTGGGCTGGCCGGCCCCAAGCATCACCGACCCCTCCTCTTCCTCCTCCTCCGGCCAGTGTAAAGCAGGAGCAGCCTTTGTAATTGCCAGCGCAGTCAGCGGTGACAGCACTCATAGTCCTCCACACAAATAACGACGCTCATTAATTACTGTCCTTATTCATTAGCGTGAGAGGGGGTCCCTGGACAGGCTCTGACAGGTAGCTTGGGGGGTGCTTGGGTCCAGGGCTGTGCAGGAGAGCTGGTTTTAAATATTCAGATCAGCGGTTGGGTTTTTCAGCGCTGCAAGAACAGGAGGAGGAGGGAAGTCCATGACTCCCATTGCTGGATCCCAAAATCCCTGCAAAGTCTTGGGACAAGGGCCGCAATGGAAACAGGGGAGGGATGGAGACGCGCTGGGAGGAGCAGTAATGGACTGGGGGTGTCACTGGGAGGGTATAATCATAGAATCATAGAATCATTCAGGTGGGAAAAGACTCTTGGGATCATCGAGTCCAACCATCAACTCCCTCTACAAAGGTCTCCCCTCCACCATATCCCCCAACACTGCATCTAAATGACTCTTAAACACATTCAGGGATGGTGACTCAACCACGAGATAATGAAGCTACACACCCTCCCAAAAATGGGCGAGTTGGTAAATGAGGGAGGAGACATCCCCTATCCTTGTCCACAGCATCTACATCCCATACAGGGATTAAAAGAAATAAGAAATTGCCAGCCTGGCCCCTGAACTGTCCCAGCTCCCTCCACCCAAACGCCCATCAGCGCCCCCAGAAGAACACAGTGATGATCTTCAAGACATGGGGGATGACGTTTCTCAAAGGACTTTATGGGAACTTGGTCCCAGGTTAATAGAAAATCCCCTTCCAGCCCAAGGAGAGATCTTGCCTCTGGGGATCTGGTCAGTCAGGGACTGAGATTCACCAAAATGAAACACGACCGGAAAAAAAAAAAGCCCCGCTCACAGAAAGCCCCCAAAACCCATATAGCCACGAGGCGCTGCGTCTCACGATACCCCTTAATAGGATCAGCAAAACAGGGTCAGCATGTAAAATACAGCTGCTTTGGAGATCACAAAAAATACTTTAATCTGCGGTGGCTTTTCACCTCTAGGGGCCTGTGAACTGGTATATTCTATCTGCTTGTTTAGCTGATCCTGTTAAAAAGGTATCAGAATAAAGCAGAGGCGGGGGGCGGTGGGGGGAATAATAAAAATCCTTCGTTGTGCAAACTGAGCCAGAGAAAACTTTCCCTCTAGCAAGACTCTGGCAAAAATCCCAGTCCCACTCCACCGGCGCTTTGAAATACAAACAAGGGGATCTGCTGGTCCTGAAGCACGTTTCCCACCGCCCCGGGGCTCGACGCTCGCGGGGAGGTCCTGGAGATGCTCCTTGGACCTGGGTGTCCCCGCAGGGGTGGGTGTCCCGGTTTGTGCAAGGAGCATCCAGAAGATCAGGAGATGGGGAGATGCAAGACCTGCCTTGATGGGTGGGTGCCTTGGAAGGAGTACAGCGCCATGGAGTTTGTATCCAACCCCAAAAATGAAGCTCCCCTGAGCCCAAGGGCAGTGGCAAGGAGGATTTTTGTCAGGTAGCCACATCATGAAGTGGCTGAGAGAGCCGGGAAGAAGTGGGAGAGCACTGGTCAGGGACGCGCTGCCACGCTGGGGAGGGATGCTCGGCAGAAGCCACTGCCTGATAGAGACATCACACGGCGACCATGCATGAGAGAGAGGCAAGAGCTGTCTTCACACATTGATAAAATCAGGAGAAAAAGGCACAAACAAAGGAAATACTACAACCCCCCCCCCCAGCTTTTTGGCTGCCTTGAGTAAGTTATCGGGTGGTAGGCTGGAAGGGAAAACCCCCAGCTCTGCGAGGGTCCTGCCAACCCGTTGCTATTGACTTCTTTTTCATATGGGGTCTGCTCTCCGGTCAGGTTTACATGTCAAAGGCACTAAAGCAAAGAGATAACGTGAGGTGTGAGAGGCACAGGGAGGTGTAGGAGCAGCAGTGGAGGGGCTGATGGAGCCCCAGGAACCACACACAACCCTGAGGCACCCTGAGAGTAGAGCCATTTCAGCTGCACCTCCTGCCTGGCCGCAATTTTCAGGGAAAAAATAAAATAAGACAGCAGAACTAACAGTTCTACTGCAAATCCCAAAGAGTTCCCTAATTTTGTGTGAAGAAATGGGATCCGCAGGCCAAAGCACCAGCAAAGTGTGAAAGGACACGGGTCCATCCATGCACAGCAACCCATCGCTATGGGGTATCTCCTGAAGGATGAGAGCGCCGCCTCCTCCTCCTCTCAGACTCCTTGAAAACCACCCAACCGGGGCATGGAGCCCTACACATCACCCAAATGAAAAGCAACACGGCTGTTTCTCACCCGTGCTTCCCACCGAGATGGAAGGGATGGAATCCAGGAGCCTCCAAGACCCTAGACACATGCGATACAGGAGCTCACTCCACTCACTGCCAATATTTCATAGAATATAGAATGGTGTAGGTTGGAAGAGACCTTGAAGATCATCTCATTCCACCCCCCTGCCCTGGGCAGGGACACCTCCCACCAGACCAGGTTGCTCCAAGACCCCTCCAACCTGGCCTTGAACCCCTCCAGGGATGGGGCAGCCACAGCTTCTCGGGGCAACCTGGGCCAGGCTCTCACCACCCTCACACCAAAGAAGTTCTTCCCCACATCTCATCTCAATCTCCCCTCTTTCAGTGTCAAACCCTTCCCCCTCCTCCTATGGCTCCCCTCCCTCATCCAGAGTCCCTCCCCAGCTTTCCTGGAGCCCCTTGAGGGACTGAAAGGAATTTCAGCCTACCACAGCTCCTGACATGCTTGGAGAAGTGGAGGGACCTACCTTGGAACGACCAGCAAATAACCTTCAGCTCCTTTTAGCCCTTAACATCAGTAAATCTCCCTCAAGCAGAAGGTTAAGAGCATTATTTTGGGACAAGGAAGGTTTTGAGGCAGCAGCTTGCCCAAAATCATCCAAAAAATCCCCGAAAAGGGAGCTGGCTCTTAAATTTAGCCACAGAATTTATCCCAGGAGACAAGGCTGCAGGATGTCCAGCCTGGACCGAGGAATGACAAGGAGCCATCCTGCCCTGTCCTGTCCCCATCGTCCCCGGGCTGAGCCGGGTGTTCTCACGGAGGAAAACGCTGGGGGCCAGTCCAGCCCTGATGGCTTCCACCGCATCAGAATGAAAATTGAAAAGATTGGGGCCCTCGCACGCCCGCCACACACCGCGCCGGAGCCGGCGACGGCAGCACTTGCTGCCTCCAGCCCTGACCTTTATTTTCCACTAATGGACCCGGGTGAGTGTCGGCTGCCTTTGAAGCTGCATAAAATGAACCGAAAATAAGAGGGATAAACAGCAGCAGTTAAGGCCCTTTTTTTTATTTTATTTTTTTTTTATTTTTATTTTTTATTTCCTAGAACCAATTGCAGCAAAGTTATTGACACCCAGGGAATTGCTTCTGGGCGCGGGAAGCAGCTCGCCAAGACAAAACCCAGAGGGGATCTGCCGCGTGGTGGGGAGCTTTGCAAGTCCCCAGGTGCCGGAAAGCATCTGGTTCAAGCACCAGCAGGACAGAGCCTTTCCATCCCACCCCCCTTCAGAGAAAAAAATAATAATAATAATAATAAAAAATAAGCGAGCGTCTCTAAGGCTGGAAAGCGAAGAGAAGGTTTGGGAAGGTGATGCTGAGAGTTGCATCAACTTTATACCCACGTTGCAGCCCTGAGCATTTATCATCCATCCCACGGATGCCATTTGCTGTCCTAATTGGGGTATTTTGCCCTAATTGGGGTATTTTGCCCCACCGCTCCTGCAGGTCGTTTGGCATCACCCCTTTGGCAAAGCCCAAAGAGATAAGAGGGGTCCTTGCACGAGGCTCACACCCCCCAGGTCGTGCCCCCGAGCCCCACACCGAGGAGGGTGAGGACCCTGGTGGGAAGCGGCAGCACCAGGAGTGCTCCGATTCGGGTTTTCACGCGCCCAAATTGGCGGCAGCGGGAAAGAAGCCAGCCCCAAAAAACTTCTAAAAACATTAACCTTCGATGGTATTTACAGAGCAAACAGGGAGCTCGCTCAAATTAAATGCCAATGTTTTGCTTCCCTCTGCTATTCCCACCCCTCCGGCAGCTGCTCGGTGCCCCAGAGACCGAGGTACCCAGCTGCCCCAAGGCCACGGGGATGGGCGTCCCAGCCCTCCCAGTCACCTCCAGGCCTGTGACACCTCTGGGCTGCCCGTGGGAAGGTGTGCGGGGATGGGGTCGGGTGAAGATAAGCAATTTTAGGATTCCAGCGCGTGCTGCGCCAAACCGCTAACTCTTTTAATACCTTAAATCCAAGCTCATCTCCCAGCAAGGACTTTAATTTAAATTTAGCTGGATAGCTGCTCCATGTTTAATAAATAACTATTGATTATTTAAAGAGCACCTGGGTTGAGGTTTACCACCTAAGGCTGGGTACACATGTAAAAATACACAGTACCTATTACTGCCTTATTAAACCTTAGTCCTAGGCATGTGCTTAATAGCCACTTGCTATTTAATTAGCCGGTGAGTTCAGGGCTTATTGGGGGGAAAAAAATGAATAAATACCAACAGGGATGTAGCTCTGACAGCCCTGGGAAATGTCACCTCCCTCCCCATTTGCTGTCCATGGAGGGAATGGATTTGCAGCCGTTCATGCCCAGCGTCGAGGAGGGATCGGAGATGTGGGGAGGATGAGCCGGTCACATCGCCTGCCCTTGCTGTCCCACTTTGGGTAGCGCAGCAGGATCTCCTGGGGGCTCAACACCTTCCGTGCCACCACCCATGGGGACACCAAGGAGCGCCCAAACCACCGAACCCCCAAATCCCTCCAAAACCAAGCCCGGAGCTGCCGTCTCCTCCCTCCACGACTGCATCTCGCCAGGAAGGCTCTTAAAATCCTCCCCCAGGAGCAAATTAAGCCCCGTGGTTACAGCAGGCGACGCGTGCGACTCCCCCTTCCCCCGGACCCAGCATTACCATATTTCACACCGAACGCCAGATATTTAAAGGTAAGTTTCCATCAGGATCCATGAGGATTTATCTACGCGGGCTCCCATTAGCGGTAATAAGATGAAGGCGATCAGCCTCATACATTTCACTTTGGCCAGTATAAATGCCTTCAAATTCATTAGACAGATGTCTGCTGGAGTCATAGCAAGGGAAAAAAAATCAGAGAGGAAAAAAAAGGGGGAAGAAAAGGAAGAAAAAAAAGCCATTCCCAGGCTATTCCTAGCTTTGCATTTACTGGGAAGGTGGTTGGGTTTAGTGGAAATGGCTGGGCAGCCTGTTAGACCCGGACACTCCGATGACAGCGGTCCCTTGCCCAGTTCTCCCAGCAGACACAGCCCTCGCGCTCATTACTGGGTGGACCTGGGAGGGCGGCGGGGGGGGGGGGGAGGTGGGTTATTTTGCCTGTTTCTTCGCAGGATTTCTAGTTGCTCGTTTGCTCCGTCCCAGCGGAGGTTGCCATCTGCCAGCGCGTCACCCCGACAGGCGATTTTTGTCAGTGCCACGGTCGGCGTCACTGTGAAGGTGACACTTTCCAGGGGGCCGGCTGTGGCTTGTGTTTTTTTATTATTTTTTTTTTTTCTTTGTTTTGATTTGTTTTTTTCCTCCGCGTTAAATCTATTCGCAGAGCAACTTCAAAAAAAAAAAAAAAAAAAAAAAAAACCAACCCCCAAATTCAAACGCAACTAGAGGAGACTTTGTAAAAATAGTCATTACAAAACTCCACGCTTTCAGATACCGTTATTGTTCCAGTGAGCCCCGGAGATAACAGCTGAAATCAGGGCCCCGCTGTGCGCTTCACAAACATGCAAAACCAGTCCCTCCCTTCAGCAAAGGTCTGCACTTGCTCTGAATTATAGCACGGGCAGCGGAGATTTGGCGCTGAGCAATGCAGACGTGTCGGGTGCCTTATCAGGCGTTCACACCAGCAGATGTTAACTCTGAAGCATACTGACGGCCAGCTAAAAGTCATCGTGGCATTTCGGTCGACTTGCTCGGCTCCTCTTTGGCTGTGTGCACAGCCTTCCTCATCCTTCTGCTTGCTCTCCCAAGGAAGAGTCCCTTAGCACCCATAAACCAACCCAAAAAGGGTGGTCAGAGTCCCTTAGCACCCATAAACCAACCCAAAAGGGGTGGTCAGAGCCTCGTAGCACCCACAAACCAAGCCAAACAAGGGTGGTCAGAGCCCCTTAGCACCCACAAACCAAGCCAAAAATGGTGGTCAGAGTCCCTTAGCACCATAAACCAACCCAAAAAGGGTGGTCAGAGTCCCTTAGCACCCATAAACCAACCCAAAAAGGGTGGTCAGAGCCCCGTAGCACCCATAAACCAAGCCAAAAAGGGTGGTCAGAGTCCCTTAGCACCCATAAACCAACCCAAAATAGGTGGTCAGAGCCTCGTAGCACCCACAAACCAAGCCAAACAAGGGTGCTCAGAGTCCCTTAGCACCCACAAACCAAGCCAAAAATGGTGGTCAGAGTCCCTTAGCACCATAAACCAACCCAAAAAGGGTGGTCAGAGCCCCTTAGCACCCACAAACCAAGCCAAAAATGGTGGTCAGAGTCCCTTAGTACCATAAACCAACCCAAAAAGGGTGGTCAGAGCCCCGTAGCACCCATAAACCAAGCCAAAAAGGGTGGTCAGAGTCCCTTAGCACCCATAAACCAACCCAAAATAGGTGGTCAGAGCCTCGTAGCACCCACAAACCAAGCCAAACAAGGGTGCTCAGAGTCCCTGAGCACCCACAAACCAAGCCAAAAATGGTGGTCAGAGTCCCTTAGCACCATAAACCAACCCAAAAAGGGTGGTCAGAGCCCCTTAGCACCCACAAACCAAGCCAAAAATGGTGGTCAGAGTCCCTTAGCACCATAAACCAACCCAAAAAGGGTGGTCAGAGCCCCGTAGCACCCATAAACCAAGCCAAAAATGGTGGTCAGAGTCCCTTAGCACCATAAACCAACCCAAAAAGGGTGGTCAGAGCCCCGTAGCACCCACAAACCAACCCAAAAATGGTGGTCAGAGCCCCGTAGCACCCACAAACCAACCCAAAAATGGTGGTCAGAGTCCCTTAGCACCCACAAACCAACCCAAAAAGGGTGCTCAGAGTCCCTTAGCACCCACAAACCAACCCAAAAATGGTGCTCAGAGTCCCTTAGCACCCACAAACCAACCCAAAAAGGGTGGTCAGAGCCCCGTAGCACCCATAAACCAAGCCAAAAATGGTGGTCAGAGTCCCTTAGCACCCATAAACCAACCCAAAAAGGGTGGTGAGACAGCATTAGCCCCAAGGCAGTGGCCACGCAGAGCCGGTGGCACGTTATTAGTGTCCCAACATCCTTTCCATCATCAGCTCCCCGCAGCCACTAACCAGCCTGCCGTTACCTCCTAACTCTTCCTCCCCGCTCACCGGGTGGACACAGGGTCCAGACAACTTTTGGGAAGCTCCAGCGCCATCGAGACAAGTCATCCCTTTCCTGACATGACATTTGTTATCCCTAATTACCAGCTTGGCTTCATTTTGAAGTCATTTGCGCTGATTACTCCAACTGCTGCCTTGGGTAGCCAATGACTTAGATTAACTAATCACAGCACATAGGAAAATATTTTAAATATATGTATATTCACCTAAATTCCTTCAGTGTCCTGCTTTGCAGCATCTTGGCTTAAATTGATGCCCACTTGTTCCTCTAATCTGACACGAGCTCAAAAAGCCTCGTGGCATCAATCCGCTCAATTCCCTTCAGAAACATGTAAGCCCTCAACGAAGCCCCTTCTTAATCTCCTTTTTTTTTTTTTTTTTTTGCCAGTGATTACAGAGCCGGTGTCTCTAACTCAGCCCGGATAAGAGTCTCCACGTCCCCATAGGGTTGCCTTTTGTTGGCTCGGCTGCTCCGTGACGCTCCTGCAGCATCGCCAACCCCACGCTCTTGCTACGGTCCGGGAGCGGGGTTTAATGCATTTACGGACTGCTGAGCCTCCGGGGTAGTTTAGATCCTTAATACTTTCAAGATTTGCACTAGAAGTACCAGACAAGAAAATTTTTAGTTAAAAAAAAAAAAAAAAATGGGAGAAGAAAGTTGAAATTCTCCTCAACTCCAAATGGTGGCAAATCCACCGCAGAAAATAAATTCCCCTCGAGAAGAGCATCCTTCAAAGAGAGGGTGCATTTCACGGAATCACGGAATCTTCTTGGTTGGAAGGGACCTTTGAGACCGTCGAGTCCAACCAACGACAACAACAACAAAAAAAACCAAACCAAAAACTAAAAAAACCAAACACCGAAAACAAAACAAAAACCACACAAAACAAACACCCACAACCAAACCCCGCACCCACCCACAACCAGACACAACCCAACAATCTCGGGCACTAGAGCATGCCCTCAAGTGCCACGTCTACACATTTCTTAAATACCTCCAGAGATGGTGACTCCACCACCTCCCTGGGCAGGCTGTTCCAGTGCCTGACCACTCTCTCAGTAAAGTCATTCTTCCTGATATCTAACCCCCCCCCAACTCTCTCAGCCTGTCCTCACAGCAGAGGGGCTCCAGCCCTCCCAGCATCTTCATAGACTGGGGGACAGGGTGGGGACACCCCAGGATGGGCAGGGAGGCGATGGTGCCCATGAGGGGTGCAGTGATTTCCCACGCAGGGGGGTCACAGGAGCCCAGGACAAGCCTGTGCCCCCAAGCCCCGCAATCAGCCTGCTGTTGGACCCCCTCCTGTTCCCCCCATCATCTCTCTCGCAGAGTTTGAGCCCTACATCTTCTGGGCACTGCTTCTCACACCTTCTCGAACCAGCCCTTCCCTGCTCCCAGTTCCCACCTCCCTTCGTGCTTCCCACTGCAGCAATGAGTTGTGCCAGGCCTGAGCCCTGCACCATGCCACCCATCTGCTGCAACCTCTGGACAGCGGGGCTTCTCTGCAAGCCACCGGGCTGGTGGCATCACAGAGCAAAAGAAGGAGGAGAAGAACAGGAGGACCAAGCTGAACCACGGGCATCGCATCCCGGACTAAGGACACTCAAGGTCAGGGAAGAGCTGCAGCTCCACGTCGCAGCCACGCTCAGGGAAATTTGGTTCCCCCAACCTAATCTCTATTTTTCCCTAAATCTTCAGCAGAGGTGGTAGAGGTGAGAGCCGGAGGATGGCAGGGTGAGGACCACGGGGCTTTTCCATGGCTCGTTTTCGCCATCTAGCGCTCAGCTCGCCACCGCGAAGCCACCTAAAGCCATCCCGCACCTTCCTCTGCCGAGATACGGGCAAAAATACGGATTATTTCACACGAACAGAACTGCCCGGGATGGAAACCGAACCCTGAGGGTGGTTCAGACCTAGTCCCTGTGCACCTGAAGCCCCAGAGCTGGGGATGGTCATAAAAGCTCACGCGTTGAGTCATTTTTCGGGAGAATTTTTTGCATGTGGACACAGAAAACACAACTGAGTGGTCCCAGATGGGCACAGAGAGGACACACTGGTTTTGGTACCTGGAACCCCGCTTTCCCCGGGCCCACGGTGCTGCCCCTTTCCCTTGACTTTGAGAAATCACTGCGAGAGCCTCGTTTGTTTGGTTTTTTTTTTTTCCCCAACCAGAAACGGGCAGGAGGGAGGAAAACTTCTCTCTTTAACAATGCAGCGCAAATTATCTATTTTCCCAGCTCATCAGTATGCTGGGAATCTTACGGGAGGAAAGTTTGCCAATGCCTCCTTGAAGAATGAGATGCCTTGAATGCATAATGCCCTCCATAAATTCCACCTCCCCGACAGACCTCGCCAGGGGAAAAAACAGAGTTTGAGCTCCACCGGCGCGCCCCACAGCAGCCCTCACGTTTGCTAAGTGGAGAGGGTGGTCTCCGGCAGACCCTGCTGTCCCCAAAGTGCCACCAAGCCTGCTTTGCAGTGCTGCAGGAGGGGGTTGCCATCTGCTGACAAGCCGCAGCCCTGCATCCTCCTGCAGCAAAGCCCTGCCTGCGTCCTCCTGCCTGCAATGCTGCTGGGCAGGCAGGGGGTTGCCTAATTCCCTCGCTGGGGATGGAGGGCTCCATGCTCTCCGTGGAGCCCAGCGAGCCACGGGGTGGCTTCCCGCATCCCAGGCAGGATGATGCCCCTCGGCCCGGGATGCTGCCCCGTACCGGCACGGCGTGGGAAAGAAAAGGCAGCGGCATCTACCGGCAGCGGCTGCTACTTACGGAGTGAATGATCAGCTTATTACAGATTCAGATAGAAAAATCATAATATTTGCTAATCACAATATTAATTTCTTGCTAATTGGCTGCCTGATGGCACAGGCAGAGCAAGGGGGCACCAGCTGGCTGCCGGAGCAGTGCCTTGCCTGGCTGCTACACGGTGCCGGAGGTTTTGGCTTCCTCCAGCGAAGATAGGTGGCAGAAATCGAGGTCCCCATTCCCTGGGACGAGGACAGTTTGCAGCCTTTCACCGTCCTGCCGGAGCGACCCTCACCCTCCTCCACTCACCCCAGGGCAGGGAAACTGAGGCATAAACCAACCACCCCACATGAACTGGGAGAAGAGCAAAGCAGAGGACCCTGAAGCGCTGGGCAGCTTTCCAACACTTGCACCCTTCTCTTTTTCCACCGTGAAGCCAACACCACCGCTCCTCATCCACCTCCAGGACTGTCCCCATGCCCTCTCCCCTCGGGGACAGGGGTCTGAGGAGGAGGAGGGTGGCTTTGGGCAGCAGTTCTGTCCCCTTCACAGGTAACCCCTTCTGCACGGAGCCTGTGCGACGTTATGCAGGTTGGATGCCAGGCAAGGCTGATCACAGAGTCATTGCTGCTGCTGCTAATGAGGCCCTTAGGCTAATTAAAAAGACGAGTAGAACACAAAAACATAATGAGGAGCCAGTTTATCAGTCAATCAGAGGACACGAATATGCCAATAAAAGTTTGAACTACCTCCTTGCTGCCAGCATCCCGGCTCTGGCCCAGCCCAGGGCTGGAGGGGGACCAGACGGTGACCAAAATGGCTTTGTGCTTCTCAGCTCCTGGCTGAGGACAAAACAGGGAGACGAGAGGCTGCGGAGAAGCGTGTGGCTTCCTCTCTGCCCGCCTGGCACAGGGCTGCTTGCATTAACCGGGCACAGGATGGAGAACTTGAACAGCAACTAGTGAGGGGCTTGGGTAGCTCATCCTCTTCGGAGCTGGAGGGCTTCAGGAGGTCCATATGGACCATCGATGGATCCCCAGCCTCAGCCCTGTGGCTCTGTGTGCCACAGACATCGCGCTTCGCACCCACACAAAGGTTATTAATATTATTCTTATTATTTTTCTCCTCCTTATGCCACGCTCAGGGAGTGAGAGCTGTGAGATGAGCACCTTAAGGGGAAAGATGGGGCTGGGTGATGTGAGGGTGCCCAGCAGCGCCCCAAAAAGTGAAGGCACCCAAAAAGCATGGACAGGGGACAGGTCCCACCCTGGCCGCAGCCAGGGCATCCCAGCATTTCCCTCAGCCCCCACCTGGACACCCAGCCCTGCATCTGGATGCATCTGGGTACCGGTTTTGGTGGTGTTTTGCAGACAAACGCCTTTTTCCCGGCTTTCCTGGCTCCGCTCTCCGGCCCCGCTCGCGGATAAGCTGGGAAATCTCCGGGGCGTCTTTGCGATAAACAAATGTAAACACTTATACCTAAACAGCAGCAGCTGGAGCTGGCGTGTCTGGGCACCCCGGGGCACCGGCGGCACGCTGCCTGCTGCCGGTACGATGCCGGCGTGGGGATGGATGGATGGAAGGAGGAGGGATGCTCTGCGGCTGGGAGAGGGCTGCGGGGGGGGAGGAGGGGGTGGGAAGGGGCAAAGCATCACAAGTGCAAAGGGCTGAGGGGGGAAAAGGAGGGGGTGTCAGGCAGGAGAGGAGGAATTGGGGTGTGCAAGCTGCTCCTTCTCAAACCTATCGAGAAGCACTCGGGCGCCGCCTGAATGTCCAAGCACCTGATTTCCCACGGCAGCCCCTGATTATTGCTGTGCCACACGTTCCCTTGCAGGGGCCAGAAATCCCAGATATATCACCGGAGGCATCGGAACACGCTCCTCCTGGGCTGCGATTCATTACAGCAAGGCAGACGCTCTGCAAGGGGAAGGTGATGCCACCTTCCTTGGCGGTCCCCGTCCCTGAGACCAGGGCTGGGCTGTCCCCCGAGATGCTCCCCACACCGAGATGAGGAATTGGCAGCAGCCACCCCGGGCAGGGGACAGCAGATGCCCTCTTCAGCCCAGCTGCAAAGATTTCCCTATACATTAAGATTATTTCCAGCACCCTCCTTTTGCCCAACCCCAGAAAGGCAAGAAACACAATGCGGTAAACCCCACCGGTGCGCAGTTGCTCCCCAAATACATCCCCGGGTGGTCCAGACCCCCCCAGTTTGGGGACCCCTCACCCATCTCCTTTGCTGGAGCCCCAGCTCCTCTCTCCTGCTCCGAAACGCAGATGCTAATTAAATTACACCGCCAGCCGAAACTGCTTCGTCAAGTAAATAAATAAATAAAAATTAGAAGGTCATCAAAGTTGTGTTTGGAGACCATCGCATTAGCATACATCTGCATAGCAATGAAGGGAAAAAAAGGGCCATTTAAAGAGAGCTGGTAATTTACTCAGCCAAGTAAACTTCATTACCTTTAAGTAGCACCGCACGCCAAGCACTAATTCACACCTTTAACGACCCTGGCACAGATGGCAGAGAGGGACCCGGGGAAGGCAGGGGCAGCCAAGGTGCCCTGGTCCCCCCTGGAAGCTGTGGTAGCAGTGGGGGGCACAGCATCACCCCCCCAGCACCCTTGACACCCACCTGGGGCAGGGTATTTGGGTCCTGCAGGGTGTCAATGCCAAAGCTGCAACTTCTGGGATGCAGCTGTGGCTGGACCACGGAATATGGTGGAGGGAGGGGGGGGGGGCTTTGCTTCAGGTTGGACACCATGATCTACGGTTGGACTTGATCTTAAAGGTCTTTTCCAACCTAAACGATTCCATGATTTGATTCTCTAAGGTCCTGCAGCCCACCCAGAGCTGAGCTCCCTCCAAAACCCCCCTGAGCACGGTGGACCACATCCACCTCTGCACCAGTACCACCAGCATCACCCGTCTAGCATTGCACCGGAGCCCCCAGAAGCAGTTGGGGAGGAAAATGGGGAGAACGGGGCTGTTTCCCATCTACTTTCGGATAACCCAGCATCCTCCCAGCATCTCTGCTCGGGAGCGGAGCCCTGTAGTACTCGGCGGAGCCGTGCGAGGCCACCACAGCCCCGCGCTCCCATCCCTCCCTCGCCATTAAATGCGGCATCCGATTTCTCCAGGCTGTTATGTGTTTATTTATTTCCAATGAGGTCAGGAGTACCAAGGTTGTAAAATAACATATTTTTCACTTGTTTTCTTCCCAGATCTCCCACGAAGCGCTTCCGAAGTCAATTATCTCCTGGAGGCTGTGCTCCCCGTGCATGTAAGCCCGCTCGGCTCTGCCTTGTGGCACATCAGCCACGCTGGGGGGGGGGGGGGGGGGGGAAGAAATCGGGGTGGGGGATGAAGGAGAAAAGGGAAAGCGGGGGAAAAAAACCACACACAATCCCCTGATGGGGATGTCAAGCCTGCGAAATGACAAGCGCTTGCAGAAGACGCGCGGCAGCAGATGAGCTCTTCAAGAACCTGAGCCGGCGTGGAAAGCCCAGTCGGGAGGGACGTAGCTCCCTTCCCGGTCTCGCCCCCACGGCAAGGAGCTCATCTCCAGCCCTATCCAGAGATTAAACTGTCACCCTTCATAGGCAGCAGGAGGGGAAACGGGATGCCGGCATCCCCAGGGAGCTGTGGTTATGGCTTTTCATTAGAAGAGGACAAGACTGGTCGTAACAGTGTTCTTGGCAGAAATGCCCCTTCCAGTTGTGACATCCCTCCATGGGGACCTATTTTCTTAGGGTAAGGGCTCCCCCTTTCCTATGGGCTGCATCCTCAACCCACCGAAATAAAAAGATCGCTTTATTTGACTCAACAGGCTTGGGAGAAGGTCTCAAAGAGGCAGGAATGTAACAGGAGAAGACAGCAGCCCACCCAGCAGGTTAGGCCACCTTCTGGGAAATTCACGTCCAAGCCCCTCCTCTCAAAAATCAAGCACAACCAAAATCTCAACGTCTCCTCATGCAAAATCCCAGCCAGCCCTAATAGGTGGGAGCAGGGGTCACCGTTCCCTGTCCCTGTGCCACCCGAGGAGCCACCCGGCCACGAAGCCAGGGCGACATCCCCGTGTGCTGCCTCCCTTCCCCTCCCACCTCCTTCGCTGTATTTTCTAAAGACGGGCTTTTTACCATGTCTCATTTCGCTCCTCATCAGATGCTTTCACAGAAGCATAATCCCAGCTTGTCAGCCAGCCCTCGCAGAAAGGAGTAAATCCTGTTTGATCCATTCCTCTGCACTTTGAAAATGCAGAAGAGCACCTGAGGCAGGAACACAATAACCGGGTTTGTAGGGGGCTTGCTGGGCTCCTTAATTATCCAAGCACTAGAGTCCTTTAGCCCTGGCTAGAATCTATTTCTCAGCCTATTTCCACCTTGTTTCCCTCTTCCCTTAACTCAAGTACCGGCACAACTCGCTGACAATTGGTAGAAAACAATAATAACATTTTAAAAAGACAAGGCTGGGGTTATTTCTTCTCTCTCTCTCCCCTTCTTGAGACAATAGCGATGATGATGGGGATGATTACTGGGAACTAAGGTAATTTCAAGCTGTGATTTAGAGCTCGCTATTATCCGGGATCACACATTGATCCTTTTTCCCCTTTTCTCTTGGTCTCTTGGGGGCAAGAAGGCGCCAGGGCAGGGCAGAAATAGAACAAGGGTTCACAGACAGGGACAGGATCGCTCCCGGCGACCAGGGGAACAAATACCCTTCCCCATATGGGTACCCAGCAGGTCCCAGCTCAGCATCGGGGCTGATGTCACAGCATCCCCATCCCTGCCTTTACGGGCAGGGGAAAGACCCCACCGAAGAAGCCTTTTCGAAGCGTTTGGGTAACCACCAGCCACTGGCATCAGTAGAAGCCTGGCACCTTGAAGAAAACAGGTCTCAGGTTGGGGTTCAGAAGAGATTTAAGGGCTCAAACATGGGGTCCGTGGACAAGACAGGGTTGCAATAATTGACTGCTCTTAACCATTCACAATCTAAAACTGAGCACATTTGCTTATGCCTCTGGGCACAGATGGGTGCATTAATGCCCTTGGCTTTTGGATTTGCTCATAAACCCAAGAGGGCTTTCACCTCTTCATGCCCACCGTGTGCCCGGCCCCAAGAGTTAAGTAGGTTGGACGTGGACCCCAGGGATGGGGACCAGCACAAAGACATCTCAAACTGGCCTAACTGACTCTCACCCAGACACAGAAACACCCTCTCGGCGGCACAGCTACACAGAGGATATTAGATTTATATTGCTTTAACTAGACCCACCTCAGAGCGGTACAAATGCCTAAAAGACAGACCCTTAGAAGCAGCACAGATATTATTATGAAGTATTTGCATCGCCTCAATACGGAGCTGGCCCCATTTTGGCGCTCTCTGAGCACCTTCTAATTACAGATTGCCTCGCAACCCTCTGCAAAGGCAACGTCCCACCAATGTTAACAGCCAGCCATCTCCGAGCCAGGGAGGGGAAGAGAAGGGTTTGCAAAATATCACTCACATCATCCTGGAAACGCTCGGCAGTTGTTGGGCTCAGTTGGGACCATTGGTTGGGCTCAGTGTTGGGACCATTTCTGTTTAACATCTTCATTGATGATCTTGATAATGACATAGAGTGTGTGTATCATCCGTAAGTTCGCAGATGACACCAAGTTAAGTGGGAATGTTGACCTGCACGAGGACAGGGAGGCTCTACAGAGAGACCTAGATAGGTTGGATCGATGGGCCAACATTAACGGGATGAGCTTCAACAAGGGCAAGTGCCAGGTCCTGCACTTGGGTCACACCAACCCCATGCATCGGTACAGGCTTGGGGAGGTGTGGCTGGAGCTGCCTGGAAGAAAGAGACCTGGGGGTTCTAATGGACAAGCGGCTGAAGATGAGCCGGCAGTGTGCCCAGGTGGCCAAGAAAGCCAACGGCATCCTGGCTTGTATTAGAAATAGCGTGACCAGCAGAAGCAGGGAGGTGATTGTGCCCCTGTACTCAGCACTGGTGAGGCCACACCTCGAGTATTTGTGTCCAGTTTTGGGCACCTCAATCCAAGAGAGATATCGAGGTGCTGGAGCGGGTGCAGAGGAGGGCAACGAAGCTGGTGAAGGGCCTGGAGAATAAATCCTATGAAGAGCGGTTGAAGGAGCTGGGACTGTTTAGTTTGAGGAAGAGGAGGCTGAGGGGTGACCTCATCACCCTCTACAACTACTTGAAAGGACACTGTAGAGAGGTTGGTGCTGGTCTCTTCTCACAAGCAAATAGCGATAGAACGAGAGGGAAAGGCTTCAAGCTACAACACGGTAGGTTTAGACTGGACATTAGGAAAGAATTCTTCACAGTGAGAGTGATCAGACACTGGAACAGGCTGCCCAGGGAGGGGGTTGAGTCACCATCCTTGGATAAGTTTAAGAGTCGCTTAGATGTGGTGTTGGGGGATATGGTGTAGGGGAGAACTTTGTAGAGTAGGGTAGATGGTTGGACTCGATGATCCCAAGGGTCTTTTCCAATCTAGATGATTCTATGATTCGCAAAAGTATCTGACTTTTTCTGCTACTTGGCTAAAACCTGCCCAGGGCATCAAAACTAAACCCAGTCACGAGTAGAAAGGACTTAAGGACCTCCAAGAGGAGCATCAGAGGGAAGCAGAGCCCCAGAAGAACATCGTGCCCACCTGATCCATCCCACCCCACCATCTGCACCTGGTGGGGGTGTGTGTGTGACAAGGTGGCATTGCTGGGGCTGCCGAATTAAAAGGGGATGCAGAAAGCGAGAGCACAGATGCCATCTTCCATCCCTCCCCCGGGTACCACTCCCTTACCTTCTCCCCACCCCCGTTAGACCCCACAAAGCGTTTTTCCCAAGCTGCTGGATATGAAAGACACCGTGCAAAATAAAGTTGTGTTGCAAAGTAATTGCACCTGGAAGGCAGAGCCGCCGCCGCCAAACGCCGGGCGCTGCCTCTTTGAAATTTGCACCAAGCGCCCGAATACGTCGGGAATAAAAAAACAACAAAGAAGAAAATTAGGACAAGCCGCGCTAATACAGTGGAGGTGGGAGCAGCTGGAAAGGAGTGTGGGGGTGGAATGATTTCCCTTATTCCCTCATGAGATATGCAGGCATACATATATCTATATAATATTTTTTTTTTTTTTAAATAATATTTTCTTTTAAAGATGTTCCTGCTTCTTTCCCCAGCCTGGTTTCAGCTGCTGCCATGCCATTACCTGCAGGGCAATCTGAGGAATGATTGCGGCTCCCAGGGATGGACCTGCCCCAGTTTTAAGCCACCTTTTTTTTTTCAGGAAGCAGTAAACAACCCAGCTACGGCTAAAACCCCTGCAGCCAAAACCCCGCGAGCCACGAGTGCAGAGTGACACAGATGAATCATCCAGATCCTACTCCCAAGTATATTTTTATTACTATTATTTTTTGAAATCCTCCTAGGGTGCCTTACTTTGAAATGGCATTTCCTCGTGCCCACCGGGCTCTGGGCTGGCAGCACCCACAGGCATCACCACGAGGCTGATGATTAATACAGGCAGGGAGGGACACCCCTGGAAACCCATCGTGTCCCCTGGAAATCACCCTGCTGCTCAGCTCATGCGTCACCTCGTCACCTGCTTGGAGACCGACATATTATCACCGCTTCTTTTTTCATATATATATATATATATAATTTTTTTCCTAAAGCACCTCACTCCAGTAATAACTTGGAGAGATGTCTCGGGATGCCAAATAACAAAATGCATTTCCGCAGCGGCTTCATAATTAATGTTTGCATCGTTTATCTTTCATGGAAAGATTATTCTGACTAACGAGGTTCTGGGCCACTAATTCATTACAGTGCCTTGTCACTTCCTGCTCCTTCTTATTACCCAGAAATAGACTCATTAGTCAGAGTTCAATGACAGGGAGAAATTGTGTTCGTTAATTTAATTCCTCTTCTCTCCCTCCTTCCTGGGTCGGTGTTTGGCCGAAATCGGGGGTTAAAAGGAGAGGGAGGAAACGCGACCTGTTGCTTTCCATCTCGCTCGGGGCGGGGGGAAGGCATCATCGCGCACGGCTGAACCCATCGCTTCTTTGCAGCGACGGACACATCCAGGGATGGCTCAGCTGCTTGGGTTTTTAGCCCCAAAGCTTTTTCACGGCCCGGGCAACCTTGGCTTGTGAGCACAAGGCTCCCTGCAGCAGGTTGGAGCTGAGTTTCTCACACTGGGTGCACTCAAGGGAGGCAGGGAACCGGTTACCCATGAACTGGGCTGGAGCTGGAGCAAAGCAAACCTCCACCAGGTCCCGTGGAGCCCATCCCCTTTCCACTAATACCCATAATAACACACTTCCCTCTTGGGGATTTGCCACCTCAGCGTGACGGAGTCACAGCTCCCTATTTCATCCTGGGCTGCATCAAGAGAAAGAAGTGTGGCCAGCAGGTCACGGGAGGTGATTCTACCCCTCTGCTCTGCCCTCGTGAGACCCCACCTGGAATACTGTGTCCAGCTTTGGAGTCCTCAACACAGGAAGGACGTGGACCTGTTGGAACGGGTCCAGCGGAGGGCCACGAAGATGATCAGAGGGATGGAGCACCTCCCCTATGAAGACAGGCTGAGAGAGCTGGGGTTGTTCAGCCTGGAGAAGAGAAGGCTCCGGGGAGACCTCAGAGCAGCCTTCCAATATCTGAAGGGAGCCTCCAGGAGAGCCGGAGAGGGACTCTTTGTCAGGAGATGTAGTGACAGGACAAGGGGTAATGGTTTTAAATTGGAAGAGGGGAGATTGAGATTAGATATTAGGAGGAAATTCTTTCATGTGAGGGTGATGAAGCACTGGAACAGGTTGCCCAGGGAAGTTGTGGCTGCCCCATCCCTGGAAGTGTTTAAGGCCAGGCTGGATGGGGCTTGGAGCAACCTGCTCTAGTGGAGGTGTCCCTGCCCATGGCAGGGGGGTTGGAACTCCATGGTCTTTAAGGTCCCTTCCAACTCTAACCATTCTATGATTCTATGATTCATGATTATCTACTTCTACTATCACTCGCTGTCTTGCTCCCAGCGGCATTTCCAGCTGGACATCCCCACAAAGCCACAAGGAGCTGGCCTGGAGCAGCAGAGAAACAAATAAATAGACGGCCAAGGAAGAGGGGAAATCGATCCCCAATGAGAAAGGCTTAAACTGGAGCCCCAGTTGCCGACTGGGGCTGATGGGATCCGACGGGATCGATAGGAAGCACCCGGAGCCCCGTGTCCCACCAGGGTTGAGCTGCCCCCATCAACCACCAAAGACCTGCAAACACTTGGTGTCACCAGCGCGTGGGATGGGCAGGTTTTAAAAGCAGCAGGTTCATTTATTCTCACGTTGGCACTTGATCAAAGCCCTTTTCTTACCAGCTGCAACCTCCACAGCACGGCACGGGCTTTTCTTTCCTACATTTATACAGCCCCAAGCACCCGACCGAGGAAAAACTACTTTTGACCTTCACTTTGGGGCATAAGGTGGAAGTGCAGGGACAGGCAGGGTGAATTAGGGGAAAAGAGGGAGAAAAAGCTATTTTAGACCCCCCCTCACATGTGCTAAAACCTGAGCACTGAGTTTAACACCTGCAGTATTTGACACATTTAATAGAGCAAAGCCAGGACCAGCAGGGCAACGCCACGGGGAGGCATCTGCTGTCCAGGACTGCTCAGCACGGAAAGGGTTAAAAGCCCTTTGATTTCCCCAGTTTTTGGCAGCGTTTCCCTGGGTTTCCTACAGGTAATTACAATAATTGTGGGATGTAAACACTTTACAAGCGAGATCAAAACCGGGGGTGTGAAGGGGGAGAGGCAGGAGGACAAGCGAGATCAAAGGCACAAAATTATTAAAATCCATATAGTGCTGCTTCCTAATTCCTGTGAAGTCTGATAACGGGGCTGGAGGGGTGAGGGAACAGCCTCAGCTCTGCCTTCGTTTCCCGGCCCATATACCCCCACGATCTCATTAAGCTCGCTTATTAAACCCTATGAGAAAACCTCCTCCATCCAGCGCCGCCCCAAACCCAAGCCCTCCCAGTCCGGGCCCCGTCCCGACGCCAAACCGCGGCGAGAGGATGCAGGAGCTCACGCTTTTGGGGCAAGAAATGGCTCGATTTGTTGCTTTTCCAAGCAGCATCCGAGCAGAAACCCAAGAGCTTGGGATGGCTTTGACTTTGAGGTCCGTCCCCCGCTCCCCGTCGGCGATGCTCTCCCGCTCTAATCTGCGCACGGCAGGAGGATGCGCTTTTCCCGGCGGGGTCGGCTATTAACAGTTGACGCTTCGTTTAAACAAAGCCTTGAGATTGTCCAAATATTTGCCTCAAACACACTTTGTGTTTTGCCTCTCAGCTCGGCTCCCCTCGGGGGTGTTTGGCGCTGATTTGCCCATCTATCTGGGGTCCCCCAGGCCACCGCCGCAGCCCGGGTACCACTTTTGTCAGTGATGCTCGGGACGAGGTGATGCAGGGAGGAGATCTCAAGTGCCGCCCGATAAAGCAAACCTCAAGCCTCCACGTCGGCTCCCTCCCCCTCCCCGAAACAAAACATCAAAGCGAAGGGAAAAATTATCTTCTTGGAGCAAAACGGGCTTTAAGGCGTTTACTTTCTATTTTCCATTTTATTCCGTAAATCCAGGCGGGGAAAAAAAAAAAAAAACAAACACAACACACCAAAGTTCAACACGGAAATCAAAACATTGAGCTTTTTTCCAACTTTTCTTTTCCTCCCGGCTCAAACAAGAGGTTCAGTTTGTACTTTTTAATACTAATTAATTATCTGTTTGCAGGAACGTGCTTTACCTCCCCCTACCACACACGCCTTGTCTCCTCATTCCTCCATCCCTGCTCCTCCTGACACCCCACGCTGGAGCAGCGAAACGCCCATGGGGAAGGGTTTGACGCCTCCTTTCGGGAAAGAATATAAGGAGCTGAGGAACAAGGATATGGCTTAAGAAATATTCCCCCCATATCAAGCTGCTAATGAAGAACAGGCATCTCAGAGAGTCGGAGGGAGCTGAGCATCCGTGCAGACCTGGGGCGGGGTTGCACGGACAACAAAACAACTTCATACAGCCCTGAGGTCCCCACGGCCCGTATTTACACTCTACCCGGCTCTTTTCTTTCATTTCCAAGGAAAAAAAAAAAAAAAAAGCAGATTTCCCCACGTTTCTCCTGCCAGCAGCTCTGGAATAACCCACCACGCTGCCGGATGCTGGGAGCATCCTCACGAGCAGGGAGGGATTTGCGGGGCCACGGTCAACTCGGAATCACGGAATTGTCAGAGTTGGAAGGGACCTCTAGAGATCCCCTAGTCCAACTCCCCTGCCGAAGCAGGGTTGCCCAGAGCACATCACTCAGGACTGCATCCAGGAGGGGCTTGAAGATCTCCAGAGAAGGGGACTCCACCACCTCCCTGGGCAGCCTGTTCCAGGGCTCTGGCACCCTCACCGGAAAGAAGTTTCTCCTCATATTTAAGTGGATCTTCCCATGTTCCAGCTTGTGCCCGTTGCCCCTCGTCCTGTCACTGGGAACCACTGAAAAGAGTCTGGCTCCCTCCTCCTTCAACCCACCCTTTAGGTACTTCTAAGCATTGATAAGGTCTCCCCTCAGCCTTCTCTTCTCCAGGCTAAAGAGCCCCAGCTCTCTCAGCCTTTCCTCATCAGGGAGATGCTCCAACCCCTCCATCATCTTAGTTGCCCTACGCTGGACTCTCTCCAGTAGTTCCCTGTCTCTCTTGAACTGGGGAGCCCAGAACTGGACGCACTATTCCAGTTGTGGCCTCACTGGTGCAGAGCAGAGGGGGAGAATGACCTCCCTCCACCTCCTGGCCACACTCTTCCCTACGCAGCCCAGGATTCCATTGGCCCTCTTGGCAACAAGGGCACATTGCTGGCTCATGGATAGTTTGCTATCCACCAGGATCCCCAGATCCTTCTCCTCAGTAACGCTTTCCAGAAGATACAACCCTAACCTATATTGGTGCCTGGGGTTCTTCCTCCCCAGGTGCAGGACCCTACACTTGCCCTTGTTGAACCTCATGAGGTTCTTCTCTGCCCAGCTCTCCAGCCTGTCCAGGTCACGCTGGATGGTGGCACAGCCCTCTGGAGTGTCAGCCAGCCCTCCCAGTTTGGTATCATCAGCAAACCTGCTGAGGATACACTTTGTCCCCTTGTCCAGGTCATTGATGAATACGTTGAACAAGACTGGACCGAGTCCAGTCCCCCGGGGGACACCACTGGTTACAGGCCTCCAACTCGACCCTGCTCCATTAATCACAATCCTCTGAGTTCTGTCACACAGCCAGCTCTCAATCCACCTCACTGCCCCCTCATCTAGCCCACGCTTCCTTCATTTTCTAATGAGGATGTTATGGGAGACAGTGTCAAAAGCCTTGCTGAAGTCAAGGTAGATGACATCTGCTGCTCTCCCCTCATCCAGCCATCCAGTTATAACGTCACAGAAGGCTATCAGATTGGTCAAGCATGGTTTACCCTAGGTAAATCCGTGTTGACCACTCGGTTGATGAGAAGCCAAAAAGGAGGCGAAAAAATAAAGCAAGAGCTGACAACAAGGATTACAACACGCTGCTCCACAGGGATGCCTGGATGCCTGGATTGCTGTTCTTTACAGCTACTTTTTTCTCTTTCTAGACTTCCAGAGAAGCCCCGCAGCCGCCTACCTGCTTGGCAATACCCTGTCCTGCTCGCATACACGTGGCTATAAAGATATCTTGCCGCACAGCAAAACAGGGCAGGAAACAATAATTCTTTCCTGCCCGTTCCTGGACGGTGCCCAGGGCATTTGCTGCTGTAATTTAGGTTTGCTTTGCCAGGCCAAATTTTCGGAAGAAGTCAGCAACACGCGCAGATGATGGGTCTGGAAAGGCCCCCGAGAAATTACCTCATTCCTTACCGCAAACCATCAGCAAAAACCCACTAGCTCCCACTAAAAACCAAAAACATCAGCAAGAAACCATTATCTCCCACTAAAGCATCCTAGTTGTTCTCGTGTTCCAGCTCAGAAACGCCACAGCAAGGTTTGCCCCATCAAGCCCTTTCCCAAGGAGTTTTTGGGGATGAGGAGGATGCGCAGGAGAGCAAGGAGACGTCTCGCGTCGTTGCGATACGCTCTCCAGGAGCTAAGACAGTATTTCCATGTGCTAACTGGACTCGTTTCCGTATCTATCATGTTTTTCCCCTACACCAGCAGCACTGCTACACCCCACATGGCTAATAAAAGGTCCAAACGAGCAAAAATATCAGCGAGCCACCACATGGGCGCATCCAGCCCACCAAAACCCACGGGAAAACGGGGAGCGAGCCCCCCAGCATCTCCCTCTGCTTCCCAAACGCTGCTGGAAAGGCCCCTCCTGAGGCTCTTCCCAACGTTTATTTCTCCAGAGCGGGTGCGAAGGAGGATTTTGTGATGGCTGAGCGTCCCCCGAGGGCTGTATCCCTTCCCCGGAGGGTGTCCCCCCCCCCACCTTGGAGCCACCTACCTGCACAGCTTTCTGATCCCTCTCTCCCGGTGCCACCGGCCGCTGTGCCCGTGTAGCTCTTTCACCGCACGTCTTATCCACCCCCCTGCTTCAAAAAAATAATCCAACTTTGCCTTCAGGATGAGTAGAATAAAATGTCACTTACCTATTAGGGAAAAAAAAAAAGAGAGAGAGAGAAGAAAGAGGGAAAGTATTACACACGCATTCTTTGAAATCAGGTCAGCTTAAAGCTTTGAAATGACAAAAATTGAAAGATATTTTCCTCCCACTTCCCTTCCTCTTTTTTTCCCCACTCTTTTAAAGGACTCTGGACTTTCAAAGTTGTTTCCTTGAGTCCAGTTTTCTCTCCGTTATGGCTCTTTTTTTTTTTTTTTGGCTCCATGCTGTGCCAATGCCCACCTCCTCCTGCCACACACGGGCACACACACACACGGCTGCTGCCCCTCCGAGGGGGCAAAGGAAAGAGCTGGAGAAAAGCCCCCCAAAAAACCAAATAAAGGGGGAGAAACGGTGGCGGGGAGAGGACCCGCAGGAGTTCATCTCAACGCACCTCAGCAGGGCACTCAAGTGGTCTCGTTTTTGCATGCCTCAGCATTTCCCAATTAACTTCTCCCCATTTAAGGGATGGGAAATACAATTGCAAGGGGAGGTCAAGAAGCCTTCCTGCTCCTCCTGTGGCTCAGGACCGACCCACGCGGGGCTTTCTCCTGCTCATTCCTATATGATTTAAGCAAAAGTCTCCTAGCCCATCTTTTACAACGCTGTCTGCAGCCTAACAGGCCCTAACGCTAAGGAAAGCTTAGTACCAAAAGAGATTTTTATTATTAAAGGGAATTTTTATCATCTCCATCCATCCACCTGCCCACCTTTACAAGGCGCTCGTTGCTGCTATACGAGCTGTGTATGGAAAACTTCAAACCGCGTAGAACCGCGATGTACGGTCTTCACTTCTTCAAGGAAGGGGGAGAGATTTGGGTCTCATCCCTCCTCGTCCCTTTGCAAAGGGGAAGGGGCTCGGGGTGACAGCGACCGCTGCCAGCACGATCTGGGGGAGGATGCTCTGGTGGGAGGGAGAACAAGAGCCCTGTCTGCAAATACAGCATCCCTGGTCCCTGCCTGCTCCTGGGCAGAATTAACCATCCCTACAGAGAATAGCACATGCCCGCTCCACCCCCAAAAAAAAAGGTCCTTCTGGCTCGATTCATTGCGCTCGTGATGGGCGGCGGGGTTTTATTGCGAAGCACCAGACTGCGACGGTCCCCATCGGTAACGGGAGGCTGGAGCTCCGAGGGCTCCATCACCTCCATCCACAGTCAGCTGCCGGTGCTCCATCCTCACCTTCCTCCTCCTCCTCCCCTCCTTGCCAGACCCACAAACACCCAACAGCCAGCCCTGTCTGCTGGTCCCACATCTCTATTTTATGGGTAAATAAGACATAAACCCCTTTCCCTTTCTTTTCCAGTGAAGATCCGAGGTTGATACCTGCTCGGAGGATGCTGCTCTGCAGCCCCAGCCCGGAGCAGGGACACCAAAGCCCTTTCTAACGAATTACTGCTTGCTCCTTCTCACACCATCATAAAACCAGGAGGGGTGACAGCCTGGCTGCTCCTCATCCCCCTCAACCCATGGGGTTTCTCTGGCTTTTAGCTTTCAGAGTCGCCGTGGTGGGTTTAACCCTCCTCCCCCGGCGCTGGCAGGCAGGGAGGTGAAGGCAGCCCCGAGCAGGCAGGGGTCAAGTTCAGCTTCTTCCCATCGCGTGGGAGCAATCAAGCAGAAAATAAAACAAGCCCAGGAAGCCCTCCTGCGCTAGCGGAGGCTGCGGCAGTGCCAGCCACAGCGAAGCCATCGCTAGATGGGGACAGAGCCCCGCCGCAGCTGGGGAAGGTCCCCAGCATCCTCAACAGGGATGCTGCGGGGACGCGGCGAGAGGGACCGCAGCCCCTTTTCATCGACCGGCTCCCACTCCCAGCCTCAAAACTCGAGTGGGAACGTGAGAAAATAAAAAAAAAAAACAACCCTTCCTGGAAAACCCAGGGCGAGAGTCAAAGCCTTTTCACCAGGTATTTGCCCGCAGCATCCCCCGTCTGATGCTGTTCCGCTTCCCCGGCAAAGTGCTTTGCTTTATTATCGTTTTTCTAAGGTCTCCCTCTCAAGCAGCTATTCCTTTGAGAGGAGCTCTTGCTCTCTCCCTCCTCCCCGCTTTGTAGCGAGTTTTCCCGTGTATTGTGGGGTTATTTTTTTTATTTTATTTTATTTTTATTTTTTTTTTGCAGCAAGCATATTTATTGATTTTTCACACTGGGCAAAGCAACACGTTCTGCACCTGCGGGGATTTTCATTTGCAGGACCCACGGGGCTCCCCTTGCCATCCCTCATGAAACGAGAGGGAGGATTAGGGGACAGAAAAACGCGTGACAGCTTTAAACTGTTGCTCCTGTCACCCAGCAGGACACAGGTCCGCGCAAGCACACAAAAAGCATCCCTTTTATTCGTTTTCTTACTGGAAAAAAAAAAAAAAATGATGCCTTTTCCCAACCGAAACGATTTTCCTGTTTAAAAATCCTGCCCTACAGCTTATCCGCAAGAAAATCACTGCAAATCACTGCTGTGGTGGGTCTGCTCAGACCGGCCCTGACCCCCCCTCCCTGCCAACAACCAACATTCATGTCAGGTGCACCCATTTCTCGGCTCAAAACGCTCAATTCCAGCCACAGCGAAGCAAAGGGATCCTCCCCGAGCAGCAACACGGAGGGACGCTGCATCCCTTAAGGAGTATTTTCATTAAATCTTCAAGCAACAACCCTCACGCCCAACATCTGTAAAAAAAAAAAAAACAACCCAGGGTCTAGGGAAAAAGGACGGAGGATTAGGTCAGAGGAGGAGGGATGCGCGGAGGTGTTGGGTAGCGGTACCAGGGGACCCTGGGTCCCTTCCCTGTAGTTTTTTTCAAGGCTGAGGGCAGTAAATAAAAGGAAAATCACAAATCTGAGCAAGGAGGGCTCAGGCACTGAAGGAGAAGGGGTCTCTGTGCACAGGGGGCACGAAAGGGGAGGCAGAACCAGCCACAGCCCTGGGGAAACTTCTAATTTCTTCCCCCTCCCCGAGACTTTTAATAACCAATTAATATTTAGTCAACAAGCAGCTCTGCTAAATCCAGGGAGATGGATTTCACAGGAGGGCTATTTCATGTTAAATGAGCACTGACTCATCAGCGGCATTTACCGAGGATTATGGATTAGCCGCGTGCCCGGTATCCATCACTACAAATCCAGCGGGGAGGCGGCTGCCGGCGGTGCCAGCACACGGCTGTCCCGTGCCATGGGGACCTTCCGAGGGGCACGAGGCCATCAGAGATCCTTAACTGGGGACATTTCCCAAATTGGAGCCGAAACGGGTCCCCTCCAAGGAATGTTTAAGCAGCTCTAAACCGAGATGTCTAAAATGTCCCTGGAGACATTCAAACCCCGCCTGGACACGTTCCTGTGCAACCTGCTCCGGGTGGACCTGCTTTGGCAGGGAGGTTGGACTGGATGATCTCCAGAGGTCCCTTTCAACCCCATATCATCCTGTGATTCTGTCAGATAACTTGAAGCGTCCCCCCCCCCAAGATATAATGCAGCACGGACCTGGGTTGGAGCATCACCAGGAGTGATGGAGGAGAGGAAAAGCATCCTCACTCCAAATTCCCTTGAAAAACAAGGCACAGAGCATCACACCGTGCAAAAAAAAAACCACTTTGCAGAGGGATCCCTCCTTAAAAAACTGGGTTTTCCCAAGGCCTTGTTGTTGGGCAAAGTAGAATAAAATACAAGGTGGGTCCTAGAGGAGCCTCGGGCTGCGGCAAAGGGTGAGGGAAGCATCGCCGCTCTGGAAAGCCTGCTGCTTCTCCGTATGAGAAGGGATAACTCCGGTCTCCCTGGGGGATGTGCTTCTTCCCTGCCGAGCCCAACGCCACCCCGGTAGCCCCCCATCCCTTTCTCACCCCTCTCTCCAAAGCCGGGTGGGTACCACGGGGCGAGGGGCGGGCGAGCCCCGCGCCGCCGCTTATCGGCGTTGCTTCTGCTGGAGGAGGTGATTAACTCCCTGACCTGCCGAGCTTTAACGCGACCTCCGAGAATAGATAGAATCTTGTTATCTTGTAATGAGTTTTATGGCTTATTTCAGTACATTTTGGCCATGTTTCTCCAGTGATTAGGGCAATTATCAGGCTGTGCGTTTCAGGATTATGAATTATGGAGCCTCTGAAAGACTACAGAGATTTAATATCTCCCAGCGTCCCTCTGCCTCATTTCCAGCGCTTAACTCGCTCCAGACTCTTTATGTCTGGAGCACGGGAACGATAGACCAGCAAAGGAATCACACATCAAAGCTTGCGAGGGTGATACAGCCTTTAACAATTAATAACACCCGACATTAACACCCGGGGGGCGCAGGGCACAGTCACATCCCTGGGTACCACCAGCGGGGATGCAGGCGATGGATGCCCATCAGGGGATGGGGAGGAGAACCTGGATGTCCCAACCCTTGCGGGACCGAGTCCCAGCTCCCAGCCTTGGCCACAGGAGGGGACTTGGGGGAGGTGATTTAATCCCAAAGTCCTCTCGAACTGGAGGCGGTGGACATCCAGCCCGCTTGACCCGGCCTGTGGCTATTTCGGGGCTCACCTGGCTGGGGACACCCAGCTCTATTCGTGGCCCTCTCCCTGGGGTGGCCTGTCCCATCAGAAGCTTATTTAGAAACCTAATGCCACTGAGCAGCTTAGGGTTGGAATTAATGGCAGGGAAAGGGAGAGATTCCCCTCAGATACGACTTGGCTTAGGCCTGCTCCGAGCTACCGTCTGAGAAAAAGGCATGGACAAGCCGGAGCAACCCACGTGGACAACAGGGGACGTCCCTTGCTCTCCTGAGGGCCTCGAGATATGTCTCAAAGCACCTCCAGAAAAGGCATCAGCACAACTTCGTGGGAGGGGAAACTGAGGCACAACGCATCCCTGTTGGGACCGAAGCTCCATTCCCAGCCTGGAGCTTCACCATGGGGTCTCCATGCTTAAAAACCCGTCTCCTGGCGGTGGGAAGGGGGGTCACAGCAGGGGAAGGGGGGGGCAGAGAGAGCATCAGCAGCACATTTTGCTATTCAGGAGACCACACATCGCAGGAGCGTGAAGCCAAAGGGCAATCCTTGCCCCAAAGCCAAGCCCACACAGAGTCCAGATGCACCAAATCCGCGCTCAGCATCCTCCCCCCCCCCCACCCCCCGATGCAGGGCTTCGCTGCCCAAACAGCCAAGAGGCTCAAACGACATTTGGAGGCTCCTGCGAGCCCCCCAAAACCTTGCCTAAATATAAAAATAGCCTGGCTGGCTGTCCCCTGGCCGCGATGGGCACAGCAGAGGCCAGGCAGGGCCAAGTCCTGCTGCCATCGCCCATCCTTAATTCGGTCCAGATGGAGCCTTTTAACGATCTTGATGCAGGCTTGGTTTTATTTTTATTTATTTAATTTATTTCCCCTCCCTGCAAACGGTCACTAGGATTTAAGGGCTGCTTGGGAAAACACAGACGGCAGCAGGAACGTTTCGGCTCCGCTTCCTCCTCTCCCCCCGCCTTTTGCACGGATGCGGGAACTTCTTCCGAGCGGGGAAAAAAAAAAAAAAATAAAAAAAAATCCAACCTTCAAATATTAATTTTGTGTAGAAATAAAATTAAGCCCTTGGAAACGGGCTCCAAGAAATAAAGCCGTCGCTTGAGTTAATTAAGAAGCGATTCTATCCAAAGCCTGTAATAAAGGCTTCGCAACGCAGGACACGCTTGGAGAGCCCAGGATGGGGAAGG
The DNA here is from genome assembly GCF_964106895.1 of Numenius arquata. Taxonomy (NCBI): domain Eukaryota; kingdom Metazoa; phylum Chordata; class Aves; order Charadriiformes; family Scolopacidae; genus Numenius; species Numenius arquata. Next base: position 5,572,987 of record NC_133597.1, read on the forward strand.
ACTTGGGCATCGTCCTGGGCAAGCGATAGGGGAAAAGTAGGACGGGGGCTTGTCCCCAACCCTCTCCCTGTCCCCTCTGCGCTGCTCCATCTGGCTCAGCTGCTCGCCCGGTGCCTCTCCTGCACCGTTAAGTCATTTCACAAAGCAGCAGATGCAAAAAATATGCAAAACCAGGCTTCCCCCAAGGGGTGCAAGTGCCTCTGCCCTCCACGAGATGACAGATAAAATCCCCTGTTACTGGAGGAAGGTAATTTGACATAACAGCTGTTCTGACATTCTCTCCCTATGGATATTGCCGGCAATAAGAATGCAAATCAGCGCTCTTTGCACTTCTCCTGGAGAGCAACTTTCACCTGAAGAGGCGAAGAGCGCTTCCAAAACGTGAACTCATTAACGCCTCCCTCCCTCCGGCGAGGCCGAGCCCGTCTGACTCCGCTCTGTCCCCAGCCACCCCGGGAACGAAACCTGCCGTCTGCTGACCGTGAGCCGCGGGAAAATTAAGGAATTTGTCTTTATCCCGGCAGTAAAAACCACTGTCTAGCTCCTCACCTCCGTTTCCACTACGCAAAAACCTGGATCGAGATGCCTGCACTGGAAAAAGACCTGGAGATCCAGCAGAGAGAAGGGCTGTGGGCAGGATGAGCTTGGGGTGACCACGGTGAGGGAGGTGGGATGCTTTCATTCATCGAGTACAATTTCTCCAATTTAAAATGAAGCCAGCCATGTACACGCCATTCCCTGAGTCCTCCCGTCCTCTAAATCCCCCCTTCCCAGGGATGAGCCCCCTTGTGCAAGGGGTTGTGCTGGTATTGGACCCTCCGGTAGGTCCAAGGAGGAGGGACAAGGCTGTCCTTTCTCCCCACCGCTCCACCGCCTGGGCAGAAGAGGCTCTGAAAACTCAAGTGAACATGGTTAGTGCCCTGCTGCTTTCTGGATGGCAGCTACTAATTATCCCTTGAAATTTATAGGCTCCCGGGATGCACGCAGATGGGTATTTAAGTTAACAACAGCCTCAGATCCTCCGCCGTTCGTTCCACGGCGACACCTGGTTTTGCTCGGGCACCGACCGACCCCCGTGGCCCTAAAGGTCTCCTACGCCCCAAATTTGCACCTTTACCCAAGACCCTCCGCACCGGATGGGAGCTTCCCCCATCCATAGGGAGCCGGAGCTGTGTCCATCTCCCGCTCGCCGGCACACGGCCAACCACCCCCCTCATCTAGCATTCAGGGGGGGCTGCCTCCCTCCTGTTGATGATATTTTACTTTGTATAATTAAACCTTAATGAGAATAGGGACCAGAGCTTCCCTAGCGAGTAGCCTAACCTCTGAACGAGGGAGCCACTCGGATTCCTAATTAATAAATACCTATTGGTATACAAAGCGGAGAGCTCCTGCTTGGAGCACCTCCCATCTGCCAACGTCCTTCAGCGCTTCCCGGGTTCAAATTCCCCAGGCAAAGAGGAGGATTGATTCCCAGGCGGCTGCTCTAAGTCCTCAGCTACTGGATTAAAACACAGTTATCACCACTCCATTTCTTCCGTCAATCTAGACCCTATTTATTTATTAATTTATTTTTTTTTTTCCCCCTCCTGCAGTCGAGCATTTTGATTAATTCAAATCACATCGCTCCCAGACAAGCAACACAGCGAATTTACTATCCACTGAAAAAAACAAAAAAAAAACAAAACAACTTGTTCAGGTGGACGGAGGCTCCTCCGTTCCCAAAGATCCACAGTCTGAGCCGCTCCGGTGTTCGGGAAAACCACCTTAACCTTAAACATTCAGCTGGGGCTCAGCATCGGTGAGCCTTGGAGGAGCCAACCAAAAGCTGGGACATCCCCAACAGCCTCCCTCCGTCTCTCCGAACGAGCCCCAAAAGAAAAATGTCAAGAAAAAAATGCGTGTACCACTGAGGAGCCTGCAGCCCTCCCCATCCTGGAGGAGATGCTCCAACACATCCTCAAATACCACGTTTGGTAGCTTGAGGAGGGGTGTTGGCAGGGTCTTAGGTTGGGTTTTAGACCTCATGTTAGAAAAATATGGGATTTTCCAGCCTGCAACCCGAAATATGGCCCCGGCTCACTTTGACCAACTCAAATTAAAACTGTCAGCACCTACTTTACTATTATTTTAACTGGAATTAGTAAAGTAGCAGCTAATTTTTTCAGGACAAACGAGCCCTAAGGTGTCCACTTCTCACCACCGAGGCAACAACGCTCCTACAAAACAGCAGAATTTTATAATCCCCCATCACACCCAGGGAACTGAGGGGAACTCGCCAACCTCTGGGGCGGAGCAAGGAAGAAAAATCAGGTTTCCCAATGACGGGGCCCATCCTCGCTCCCCAAACCAATGAAAACCCCGAAAACGGACACACTTAGACAGGCTTAACCCTCCATTAAATCAGTTCAGTCTCACTCGGTAATTTACTGTCGCGAGCAAAATCAATTTAAGTAAAGGTTAAACTAGCCCTGTCTGTATTAGGAGTTTGCACCATTTTAAATAAATTGATTTCAAATCAATTTACCTGATTTTGTGCAACTTTTCTATTACAAGCAAAGACGTCGCTAAGCCGGGGTTGAGTTTTGGGCCACCGCTTGCTTTATTTCATTTGCTGGCGCTTTCCCAAAGTATGTCAAATGCCAAATTTGGATGGTAACTTTAAGTAACGATCAAAGACCCCACAGTTAACCCCGCTTTAAACAGATATTGTCCCCTGTAAAAGTCACCGTACTCTTCCAAAAGGAGGTAGCCTTGCCCAAAGTTTTGTGGGCAGAACAGAGGAGAGTCCAACCTGCTTTTCTCAAGCAACCAAAGGAGAGTCAATACGCACACACACACAAAAAAAGAGCTTTTCTTTTTTTGTTCCCCATCCCTGGGTACTGCCCTGCCCTCTCTTCCTCGGTGGTCCAGGCTTAGCTCATGAACGGGTCCAGGCGTGGCTTCAAAGGCATCTTTAGCACGACAAGGGCTTTAATAATAACCCATCTCTTCAACTTCTGCAAAGCCCTCTCTGAAACGAGGCCATGAAAGCACCCTATTGACTGCCTCATCCCCATCACGAGGGTGGAGAAAGGAATAAAAATAGCTCGAGCACACTGCAGAGCGCCGCGAGGAAAATAAAAAAAGAAAGCCCCTTCTCTTTGTCAGGCAAAATTGACCTCTCGCCCCACGAAGAATAACCCCCCAGCAGACTGCCGCAGGCTTGCAAAAAGCGGGGGACCATTTGATGTTCCCACTCTGTGGTCTGCATAAAATGGTGAGGCAGGACCTTTTGTGTCCGTCTTCTCTCAAACCCCAAAACTGCCAGAGCACGAGGAGCCCGGCCACCTCCATGGGTGGAAACGGCAAGCCAAGGGATTGCCTTGAAGACCTAAGGAGCAGGGTGAAGGCAGGTGGGATGAGAATGGAGGTGTCACCTAGAATTGGGGCAGCAGAGATCTACTCAATGTAGAAAGACTTCCCAAAAGACCCTAGCACAGAATCACAGGATGATATGGGATTGGAAGGGACCTCTGGAGATCATCTAGTCCAACCCCCCTGCCAAAGCAGGTCCACCCAGAGCAGGTTGCACAGGAACATGTCGAGGCAGGTTTGGAATGTCTCCAGAGAAGAAGACAGTGTGCCGAGAGCTGAATTACCCATTGCTGTCCCTTGAGCATCGCAGGAACCACCTCATCAGAGATTTCTGCCCCACATCGTACCATGCCAGATGACGTTATTCTCCTGAGCAGTCAGTTCCTCCTGAGGTCTGCTAAACTCCCAGCCTCCGTAACGACGTGGGGCAGGAGGTCTCGCAGGGCGATTGCATCCCTACTAAAATTTTATCACAGCTATAAAATCCCCCTGTATCAAGCTTAATTTTGTTACGTTTCAATTCCACAGGACATCCCTTGGATCCTGAATTATGAGAGAGCAAGGGGGAGTTGCAGCTGAGCTCCTCTCCATCATTAACCATCCCGGGAACGCTGAAAAACCCTCCAGAGAACTTAAATATTTGGCAAACAGGACCCTGATCCCACCATCGCCTGCTTGGGCAAACAGAGGGTTAATTCATTTGCACCCAGAGCAGATACCTCAGTGATAGCCGAGAACCTCTGTGCTTGGTTGCAGACCAAAGGAAATAATTTTAGGCTGTAAGTGACCATGCCCTCCACTCCTGAAGATTTGCAGTTGCCCACGCAAGAGACTGCAGAAGGTCTGATGCTCCCTTTGGTGATGTTTTATTCTTAAATCTTACCCTCCCCGGTGCAATTATACCTTCCCCAACCAACCACCTCCTCTGGTTTCTTCCACCGCTCCCATCCCTGGGCACTACGACAGGGGCACTGGGGGTGTTGGTGGATGAGAAGCTCAACATGAGCCGGCAGTGCGCGCTGGTAGCCCAGAAAGCCAACCCCATCCTGGGCTGCATCAAGAGAAGCGTGGCCAGCAGGTCGCGGGAGGTGATTCTACCCCTCTACTCTGCCCTCGTGAGACCCCACCTGGAGTACTGTGTCCAGCTTTGGAGTCCTCAACACAGGAAGGACGTGGACCTGTTGGAACGGGTCCAGCGGAGGGCCACGAAGATGATCCGAGGGATGGAGCACCTCCCCTATGAAGCCAGGCTGAGAGAGCTGGGGTTGTTCAGCCTGGAGAAGAGAAGGCTCCGGGGAGACCTCAGAGCAGCCTTCCAATATCTGAAGGGAGCCTCCAGGAGAGCTGGAGAGGGACTCTTTGTCAGGAAGTGTAGTGACAGGACAAGGGGTGATGGTTTTAAATTGGAAGAGGGGAGATTGAGATTAGATATTAGGAGGAAATTCTTTCCTGTGAGGGTGGTGAAGCACTGGAACAGGTTGCCCAGAGAAGCTGTGGCTGCCCCATCCCTGGAGGTGTTTAAGGCCAGGCTGGATGGGGCTTGGAACAACCTGCTCTAGTGGAGGTGTCCCTGCCCATGGCAGGGGGGTTGGAACCCGATGATCTTTAAGGCCCCTTCCAACTCTAACCATTCTATGATTCTATGACAGGAAATATTTGCAAGTTCTGTATTTTCACAGCTGACGATGCAGGGAGTGACGCGCAGAGATTGGGTTTTATTTCCCAGCTCTCCAGGAAGGAGAAGAAATGGAGCGGAGGGGAGGGGAGAGCATCTGTGGGTTCGGAGGAGGGGGCTGAGGAGAGGACAAGGTTGGAAATTTCCTCCTGGCAGCCCTTTTCAGGAAGAGTTATTAGAATTTATTTTCAATTATACACAAGAATAAGCCGTCTGCAGTATAGTTAACTTTCAATTTCAACCAATTTTCGACGCATTCAATCATAGATGCCTGAGTGATTAAGAATCTATGTTGCAAAACAATTCCCACTTTGCAACAATGCAATCAAACAGATCTACAACTCATAACCCATTATCCAAGAGTTTCTCAGCTCATTGGTGAAGTGAAATAGGATTTACCAAGCATCCCCTTTTTACCCGACGAGCCTCCCTCCCTCCCCCCCCCCGAGCTCGTTTGCAAACAGATCTGCGACTCAAAAACAACCCGCATCGGGAGGGTTTTTTTTGGGAGGTCGTTCGTGCTGCTTTTCCTCCCTCTCTCTAGATGCGGAAGGAACGAAGGGTGGGATGCGGAAGATTTAATGTTCGCAGTGTCGGGGGGCTTGGAGCTGCCCCCCCTCCCCTGCCCCCCGCAGCAGAGAAGCATCGGAGGGTGGTGGGGGACCAGAGGGGGACTTTTCCAGGAAGGGCTTTGAGATGGGGGCTAAAGGACGCCTCCATCCTCCGCGGCCCCAAGCAGCATCGGGTAAATTCCCCCTCTGTATGGCGAGCACGCCACGGGGGCAGCGGCTTCAAAAACAAGACGCTTCCTCTCCTGGGACCATTTTAAGTAGATAAATAGGATTTGGAGAAGAAAACACACCACGCGCACACACACACACACACCCCCCTTTACAACCCTCATGGAGCAAAGCAGCCAATTATTCCTGCTCCTGGAGATGCTAACGTGCCCATCTCCTATTCAGCCCACGACCATCCAGCCCGGCTCAAAGGGTCCTCCACAAACGGCCACCGGGTCCCTCCGGGAAGGACCAGGTCACAATTTCAAGGTGAAGACGTTGGGCTGGAAGGGCTCAGGCTGCTAGGAGAGGAGGAGGAGGAGGAGGAGGACTTCAAAGCTCGCTGAGCCTGGAGGACAGACAATAAAGCACCCAGAAGCCTGCTGAAGGAAATGGCTTTCCTGGGCAAAGTGTCATTTTGTCAAGACCCAACTTCTCCCTGGGAACGAGTTGATTTTGAGTAAAAACCATCAGAGAAGAAAAAAAAAAACCCCAAAAGACCAAAACCAAAAGCACAAGGGACCAGGTGTTTGGACGACACAACAGGAAAGGCAAAGTGGAAGCGCCACACAGCAGACCTCAGCCCGGCTCCCTGCGCTCCGAAAATTACACCCCATGGAAAGTGCGCTGAAGACCCAAAATCCCCCCGTTTTGCCCTGATTTGGGACAGTGGGTACGGACGGGGGCCATGAAAACAGACAGATGTCCCCGCTAAGGGACAGCCCTGGCAGAAGATGGGCTCCCAAGGGATCACACACACCCCCCCCCCACCTTGTACCGACTCCTCTCTCTCTTTGATGCCGACAAATAACAATTTCAAACTGGGGGAAAGACACCTGGGAGAGCCGAGGCACTTGTGCTACAAGATAATTAGAGATTATTATAATCGAAATTTCATTGCCACATCAAACTGTGTCTTTTAGCATTAATTAATCTCCTCTCCCAGCCTCTGAGCACTCTCGGCTCCCGCGCTGTAGGACAGCAGCTTGTCAAACACACCAAAGCCTTGCATCTCATTACCTTATCAGAGGGGGCGAGCGGGGAGCCGGGGAGCGGCAAGACACATTCCCTGGCACAGCCAGGGACGTGAGGACGGCGGCAAACCCCCTTCCCTGCCTTTGCCAACTTGTCCAACAAGGCACACGAGGGATCTTCCTCCCCGCGCTGCTTCCCCTTCCTCTACCTCACGCTCCCTCCCTCCCTGGGAAAAGCAAGCCTGGAAAAGATGCTGCTTCCTCGCCGGGAACGCGTCCCCCTCCACTATATGACCTTGAATAAATCCTAGAAATTTAAACTGCCGACATCCTCACAGGGAGCGGGGTGCTCACGCCTCGCCTTCCCAAGCGATTTGGGCTCCAAAGAGGCCACGCAACTCTGCTGTTATCCCAGTTATGTCGTAAAAATTCACCTTTAGCATCCCAGCACCAGCCTGACGCACGATACCTTCCTCCTTGGGGAGGTTTGGGGAAGCTGGGAGGCTAAATCCAGTTTTCTACCTGAGGTTCACAGCATCTACTGGGTAAGACCAGTCACGAAGGACCAGCTACAAGGTGGGAAGATGGACCCAGCTTGAGACGCTTTAAGAAGACCTATTTCAAAAGCTCTCAGCACCTCTGGGGCCAAAAAAAACCCCAACCTTTAAGGGGGGAAACCTCAGTCCAGGAGCTTGGTACCACGAGCCTGGCACACGCTGCATCACTTTTAAAGGTGGCAGAAGAAACTGGGCACCCTCAGCTCCCCCCCCCCCCCCCCCCCAAAGCATCTGGCCGGGGCTGGCTGCAAGGGCTGTGTATATATTGGTGATACGCATGAGATGCTCTATGTTCTAGTCATTGATTCTCCACCGCTTTCATACCTCATCTGAAAATAAATATCCTCTCCCTTGTTTCCAACCTCTCCACTCCCCCTTTCCCCGTTATTGGCTTTGTGACGGAAGGCTTTAATTTATTCCCCCTGCCATATCTTTGTGCTGCTGTTTTCTTGCAATTTACACCATATATTACCCACCGTCTTGTGTCATTTAACTCCAGAAAGCGCTCTGAGATACAGTTTGCTTGAAGGATGCTGGACCCATTAATCCTGATTCCACAGCCCTCTGCGAGCACACACACAACCCTCCGGGGCTCCTGCCCTTTTCCAGCACCGATACCCCAAATTTAACACCAAAAGAGTAAAATCAAGCCCCCTCCTGACCACGGTTTCCCCCCCAATCCCTAATACCCAGGCTCGTGGGTGCAAATGGTACCAGCTCCGGGAGAGTACGGTGGGATCATGGCAAGCAGAAACCAGTCTGAGAAGAAGAGCTACCGGTCCCCCCCTTCGTCCCCGAAAATGGGACAAGGAGAAGATGAGAAACTCATCAGCTGCGGCAGATCCTCTCCTCTGAGCCGCCGAGCGCCACGCTGCCTCGAAATCGCTCACCAGAGGGAGAGCTTTGATGAAAAATAGAAAGGGAAAAGAAAAAAAAAAAAAGAAAAAAAGAAAAAAAAAAAAGGAGGAAAAAAAAATCTAATGAAATGAAAAAACGTCATTGATTTTATTTATTTATCGGAGTATTTCCATATGGAGAGAGGAGGACGGGCATGATTATTCATTGTATGCTACACGGCAGGCTCCGCAGGGAAACGCTGCCGTCGCTCTCGCGTCCCCGCGCCGCCTGACACGTCGTTAGGCCGTGTTTAATTGCGCTCAGGATGGAGAGAGGAGAAGAGCCCCCACTTCAAAGAGCTGAAAACTCCACACAAAACCCTCCCCGCTTCGGCAGAGCCCGGGCACCGAGCGGCTCCAGTCGCAGGGAACCAGTCACTTAACTGGAAGGGGTATCCAAGGCTGGAAAAGGGGAACGAGGTCCCTCTCCCACCTCCTGCTCCTGCCTATTTCACAGCGAGCAAGTGCTATCTTGATTTAAAACCACCTCCCTTTTCAGCATCGCTGACACAACAGCCATCTGCAGCCCTCCCATGGCATTCTCCATATGCGGATCTCAGCGGGAAGGAGATTTCCATATTCTTATTTTACCGATGGGGAAACTGAGGCACGTGGGCAACAAACTGGCTTTTCCTTCACTCGAGGTTGCTCTCCGGAGATGCTGCCTTTCAATAATCCCTCCTTTCGGCTGCAGGCAGGGTGATTTTAACAGCTTTCCCACCGCAGCGGCGACGGAGCAGCAAGGTTTGCGGGGAGAGGGAATATCTTTCATCAGCGCAGTGGGAAAAAGCAGCTTTTACGCCAAAATGCCGGATCTGATCCAGCTCTGATAAAGGGATGCTGCATTTGGCCACCTTCCCTGGCTGCCTAATAAAAACTCACTCCTCCAACCCACTTCCCTGCTAACTAACTTTTTAAAAGAGGGGGGAGCAGCAAACAGCAGCTCTTCCTCCTGTATCCGTGCTCCACCAACAGTTGAGAAAGCAAAAAAAAAAAAACACCCTTGGGATTTGCAAGTATTTCCATGATTTCCCAGCGGTCCAGAGAAACCTCACGAGCAAGAAGCTATTACAAGCCCAGGAAGAAGGGGCGACCTGAAATTACTACTTGGATTCCAGCAAAACGCTCACGAGTGGCTTATTTTACTTTTATTCTTTTTTTGGTGGAGGGGGTGGGATTAGTTTTCCCAATCTCCACCCACCCCCAGGAGAAAAGCCGTCGGAGTCTGAAGCAACAGGCGCTTTATTTCCATTATCGAAGCCAAAATAACGGCCCACACGCAGACGTGCTCCCCGAACGAGGAGGAAGAAGGTTGAAGAGGGTTGGGTTTGTGGTTTGGGTTTTTTTATTTAAACAAACCAAAAAAAAAAGAAAAAAAAAACAAACCCAAAAAAAATCCAAAAAAACCCCAACAAACCCAAACCTGTAATTTAAAGGCCAAAGCACTAACGAGTGCACAAGGGCAAGAGGCGACAAATGCCTCGGTGAAAAATACAAAATTACCATTTTAATGGATGAGTGTTGACTCCCTGGCTCTCCCCGGGGAGGCCTGTTTGATTTCGTTAGCTTGTTAGCACAAGGATTTGACATAAGCGATTAATGCTGAGTTCATTAAGGGGGGGGGGGGGTGGGGGGCGAAGAGCCTTTTCTTCTGGCTTCAGCACAGGGAGAGGGGAAGGGGAGGGGGAGCAAATCTGCTCCCCTCAGTGGGAAGGAGCTGGCTGCCCCCCTGAGGATGCAGAGGACAGAAGCAGCTCAGCACACCAGTGTCCAACCCAACGGCATTAGTCCCTGAAACGCAGTGGCATCGGGGTGCTGCCCGTTTAGGGGTTCAGGCTTCAATCACTGTCCCCCCCCAAAGCAAGAAATTGCCCTCCTTCTCCCCCTCGGCATCACAACTGTGACCGGCTTTGATCCCTAAGCCAGAAAATTATCACCCACCGTGTTTGCCAGCAAGATCCCAGCTCTGCAGCGGGGAAGAACCGAGGCAGAGCCCTAGGAAGCGCTGACCTTGCCCACGGGGCACCCGGAGCATCGCTGGCAGAAGCCACCGCTGGACCAGAGTCCCCAGCCACAAGGACACAGTGGCAGGGCAAGGCTCTGCCATCCCCAACCCGCCTCTGCAGCGGGATGCTACAAGGCTGGGCTGCATCCAGCCCCGAGCATCTGTCCCAAGGGGAAAATCATCATCCCTTAGAAGGGATGCAGAGCGGTGCCATCCCGAGCCAGATCCCACGGCAACCCCGTGCCACCATCCAGCCGGGCTCGGGGAATAGCTCCAGTCTGACATTGCAAGGTCAGCTCCTGCCTCCTGCCCCAGCTTTGGGATCTCCCCATCATCCGTGACACCTCTCTTCCCACCCAGCTCCGGGTTTCCCTCCCAGGGCAATCTCCCACTGGAAGAATTCCGAGCCTTTGGAGAGAAAAGAGGGGTGAAACCCCCTTTCCAGGGGGGACACGGGATGCTTGGAGGAGCCAGGCCTGAGCCAGAAGCGCTCCGCAGCCCAGCTGCCTGCTTTCCCATAGCCTGTAGTTCAGATAAATCCCCTGCTCAGCAAGATCAGTTTGTTTGGTGTGGTTTATTTTCTGTTGAGGAAGCACAAGCAGAGGTGGAAGGTTAAGTCCACTTAGCTGCTCTTTGCAGGCTCTCCGGCCGCTTTGGCAGATGAGTTCCTGCACGGCGGGCAGCTTTGAGAAATGAATGCAGCTGGCGCCGGCTGCCTCGGCGGGTCCCTGTCCTCTCCCCGAGCCAAGCACAAGGCTCTCCATCCGCAGAAATGCAGCTTTCCCCTTCCCCATCCACACCGCAGCCCCCCACCACCGATGCTCCCCCAGTTTAACCAAGGGGTACAGACCCATTTGCCTCCCAGCACAGCTCTGCCACGGGAGGGGCGGCAAAGCGGAGAAGGGAGAGAAGAGATTGCAACTAAATAGGGTTTTCTGTATTTTCTTTCTTTTAAAAATAAAGCCCTGCCTCTTTTCCTTTGGCTCCTTCCCCCTTCATCTTCTCTCCTCCAGCCTTTCTGCTCCGTGCAGCTCCCCAAGCGGGGGGCTGCCTTTTCATATCCCGTCACCTGGGGCTCAGAGCTGTAAAGATGCTTCTCGGTCACAGCTGTACCCTGCCACATCAGCTCAAGTCACCGGGCCATTACTAAACTATTACCAGCTTCTCGTGGATTTCTTTTTCCCCCCCTCCCCAGCTTTCCCCAGATGCCGATAGATCTCGCTGGGTCCTCGGAATGGGGGGCTGAAGATGTCACCGGCTAGAGGGATTCTCAGACCTCTCTCCTAGGTGGAAAGGCTTGTATTTTAGACAGTATTTTAGACAGGCAATTAGCTTTTGTACTGCACTTTGCATTTTGCAGCAGGCGACGGGGATGCTCGCAAACCCGGGATGTGCCAGCAGCCCACTCACCTCCCAGTTTGCAATGCCCTCCCGCTGGGAAAGCTCCATCTCCTCCTCCAGCCCGAGATGCGGTGGCGAGACGGGCAGGTTTAATGCTAAAAACACCCCTCGCCTCGTCCCTGAGCGGAAACCGGCTCCCTGGGGAAGGCAGGCAGGACTGAAGGTCTGGCAGAGCTGCCACAACCCCATTTCGAATGGGAAAATCCACCACGGAAAGGGACAAGTGGCACCAAACACGCCAGGGATGCAACTCGGGAGCCCCTGCGCTGCTGGGAGAACTGGGAGAACTGGGAGAACAAGCACTGGTGCCCAAGGCAGGATGCTGACTGCGCCAGGATGGGCAGAGATGCACAAATACTCCTTTTCAGCCCCATCTCCGTACAAAACCCATAAACAAAGCCCATCCGCAAGCTCTCCTCGTCACAAAGCTCACCAGCAGCTGGGTTTAGGGGGCAAACTGGGGGCAAACCGGTACCCCAAGGTAGATTTGGGCTGGCACGCAGGAAAAAACACCCCCCCCCCCCCCGCCCCGATGACAAACCGCATCAAGCGCCGCGACGCCAATTAGCTGCTCCGAGGGGCTAAGACAATGCGAGCCCCCGTCCCTGCCAGAGAGGAGATGCCAAGGGACCGTGTACTGAAAAGGTTTGGCCTCCTTAGCATCTCTCCGAAGTAATTCCACTTGTAACTCATAAAGCTTTCCCCCAGCCGACCGCGCCGGGGCTTGCCAGCTCCTGGATGAGACAGACATTTGTATGAGATATACAAAGCCATTTAGCTGTTCAAAAGCTATCAGCACTTACATGCAAGGTTGAAGCGGGACAGATTCTGCCGTATTCAGGGCATCAAAGGGGGATTATCCGGGAAACGATAACAGATTTTAATTTAGATCGGCCCAAGATGGGTACCGGGACTGGGGAAGGGAGAGCTGGAGAAAGAGGCGAGCTTAGCTCCAGGTTGTAAGGATGAGGTTGGGGGCGAGGGGGGGGGGAAGAAAGGAAAAATAAATAAAAAAGGAGAGATAGCCGATGGCAAAAAGTTGTGTCCAGCCGTTTGCCATGCGGACCACGGAGCCTGGCACACACGGCCGCCGTCCCCCTCGCTCCTTCCCCACCTAATCCCCCCTCCATCCTTGACAATTCCAGGGCGGACAACGAGCCGCAGCGCCGCCCCCCCCTCGCTACCAAATATTGCCATCTTTTTTTCCAGGGCACGGCCTCTTTTCCTGCTCGGATTTATATTTTCTAGGCAGGAGAGGGAAGATGCTGCCCATCCGGCTGCGACTGCCGGGTATCAGGCAGTCTATCAACGGCTTCTGGGTACATTAAGTTCCCCTTTGCGGCGAGATCTCTCTATTCCTGTCCTCCCAACCGGATTTTCCATGCAGATTTAAAGAGCTTCCACACAATGAACGCCGCTCCATTTCAGACGCGCGGCTGCTGCCACACAGGCGGGAGCGCTGGGGTTTTTTCCCCTACTTTTCAGGTATTTAATTTAAGAGGCAGGGTCTGCGGATTTTTCCGGGCGAGGGAAGGACGGATGGAGGTACCTCCAGAGACCATCAACGTCAGCGCTTTTTGGAAATGCTGGAGGCCCTACTAAATGTCGGACGCTCCCTGAAAATCAAAACATTTCATTAAAACCATAAAAAAGAAAAAAAAGGGGTCCTGGCTTTTAAATTGTTTTAATTGAAGATATGTAGCAAATCCTTCCGGATTGATGAATAGTTTAAGTCAATCCCAACCCTGGTTTTCTTTTTAGAAGCAGCTATTTGCCTCATGTCCTCTCCTGCCACATGGCTTCTTTGCAGGTTTTGCCTTTCTATTTCCGACAGTCCCAGATGGGATCTATGAATAAAACTAAAGAGGAGCTGGAGATAGGCTCCGAGTCATTAACGCAGCAAATATAGACTCTGCTCAAGATCTAAGGCACGGAGCCGGGGGGGGAGAGGAGGAGGGAGGGAGAAAAGCTTCCACCTCTCTTCTCGGGGACGGATCCAGGCTGATGTGAAATGACGCATCCCCGCCGATATTAACGGAGCAGAGGGTCTGGTTCTTCCCTTTTAATCCCCAGATAAATTCAGTGTACACAGGCAGTATATAAAATGCACACCCAGCCTTGCACAACTGGGCTGCCTAGATGGGTTAGGAGAGGAACTGAGACCAAACAACGCACCCAGCATCCCCCCCCCGCCAAAACCCCCAAATCCTCCAAATTCACAAGCCACTGCTTAGGCCAGCTCTGCAAGCATGGCCTCTGTTTCCAAAAGCTATCGCAAAGCACCCAAAACCAAGAGGGACAAGCCCAGTGTGACAACCCCAATGCCCCATCAGCCTCCGAGGTTGACCTGATGTCCAGTTTGATGACGGGAACCTCTAGAAAGCGCCCAAAAACTTGTCACTAAGCCACTCATCCCTCATGTGGTCCAGGTCCTCATCCCCCCACCCAGAGCAAAACCGTCCTTGGCTCCCCCTTCTTGGCAATTAAAGTAATAAATAAAGGCGAGGGAATCTCATTTCATTTTTAATGCAAAAAGGCATGAAAATGGAGAACGAATGGCAGCGCTGAGAGGCAAGGGGCCATAATTAAACCCTCCCCTTCTTATTTTTTTTTACTGTTTTTCTGAAGGCCTGACTGAAACGCCTGTAAAACCTTCCTCCACAAAAGCAGGAGAAAGACCCCCCCCTTTCCCTCCCACCGCCCGCCACTAAATGGAATGAAATGGATTTTTCAAATGTCATGCTAGTATCCACTTAATAATACATTTTCCTATAGACAGGACAATAATATATATTTTAATCACTTTTCTACAGGCAAATAAACGGCATGGAAGCCTGGCCTTCACTGGCGCTTGGAAATTATGAATTTTTCAATAACCTTTTCTATTATTCATCCTGTGTTATTCCGTAACATTTCTATGTGAGGAATGTGCTTGCCAGACACTTTATGAATCTCTTCTTTTATTTATTAAACAGCAAGGTGTCTCCCTGAAACCCCTCCACCCTCCTCTGGAAAGATGTTGGCGGTGCCTGAGCAAGGCTTAAGACATATATAATTACACCTTGGGTTATTAATAATTTCCCCTCTGCGAGAGCGGCCACGTGAGCAGCTCCTGGGATGCAGCTGGCTCAGCCTCAGGTGGCTTTTGGGGCAGTCGCAGGGGAAAAAAGTCCAAAGTTTAGGGAGCAGGAAGAAGGTAATGGGGTGGGCTCCAGGGAGATGTCCTATAAAAGCATCTTTCCCTGACGCAACGTAAATATAGGGGAGGGATTCACTGCTGGTTCTGGCAGGGATGAACCAAATGAAGAGCTAAAGGGCTGGGTCTGCGGTCTGGTGTTTGGGAGAAGGGATGTAAAGCTGGCTTTGCATCCCTGGTTCCCATGGGTGCCCTCCACGAGGGTCTGCACCTTGCCCCACTGGGTAGGTAGCCCAAAAAGACCCTTTTGCATGCCCAAATGCCGGTGCCACACTCACCCCCATCATTCGCACCATGACTTGCTGCAGGAAACACCCCATAAAGCCAATTCATGCCCTTTTTCACCTCCTTGGCAGCACTGATGCCTCCATCTCCATCCTCCCTCCCTCCCCCAGCACGTGGTGGGGCTTTGCCGGGTGTTTGGATGCCGTGTACGGCACAGGAGGGGATCAAAGAGGGAAGCACCACTTCCCAACACCTAATAAAAGCATCCTTTCCCGACGAACCGTAAATGTAGAGGGATTCACCACCGTTTCTGGCAGGGATGAACCAAATGAAGAGCTAAAGGGCTGGGTCTGCGGTCTGGTGTTTGGGAGAAGGGATGTAGAGCTGGCTTTGCATCCTTGGTTCCCACGGGTGCCCTCCACGAGGGTCTGCACCGTGCCCCACTGGGTAGGTAGCCCAAAAAGACCCTTTCCACCGGATCACCGAATTGTTGGAGTTGGAAGGGACCTTCTGGAGATCATCTAGTCCAACTCCCCCGCCAAAGCAGGATTGCCTATAGCACATTACTCAGGCAAAGAAGCTGGTTTTGCATCCCTGGTTCCCATGGGTGCCCTCCACGAGGGTCCGCACCTTGCCCCACTGGGTAGGCAGCCCAAAAAAACACCTTTTGCATGCCCAAATGCCGGTGACCTGCTCACCCCCGTCATTTGCACCATGACTTGCTGCAGGAAACACCCCATAAAGCCAATTCATGCCCTTTTTCACCTCCTTGGCAGCACTGATGCCTCCCACCTCCATCCTCCCTCCCTCCCCCAGCACGTGGTGGGGCTTTGCCGGGTGTTTGGATGCCGTGTACGGCACAGGAGGGGATCAAAGAGGGAAGCACCGCTTCCCGACACCTAATACCGGCTTAATTATCTGATGATATCTGTGACTTTACGTCTCCTCACAATGCAGAGACCTCAGCAGCTGAAGGCAAAGAGATCCTTTGATGCGAACCAATTAGGAATACAGATCCGACATTCAAGAGAGCTGAATGGTTTATGTGTACATTATAAAAATAATAAAAAAAGCAAAGGAGACAAGGAAGAAGACCTGGAATTAATCTAAGTGCTGTGCTCATGTATACCCACAAGGTAAACGGTTAAAAAGATTTATAATTTAGAGGGAATGACCTCTGGGGGAAAGAGCGGGGGTGCTCTTTTCACAGCAACCGGGACCTTATTATTTTGCAAATGACATCTCCATCACAAGGCCGAGCCTCTTCTCGCTAAAATACGTATGAATAAATGATACACGGAGGAGCCGCTTTATGCAGATTCTTGGCGGAGATAGAAAGAAAAAAAGAGACGGAAAATTAAGGCATAGATTTCCCATGACGTTCCCGCTCCCATCCCCAAGGTTCAGATACCAGCACCATCTGGGAATTAATAAATAAATAAATAAGTAGAATAAAATGACAGAAAAAAAAAAAACCAGCACCTGAAGCTCTGCGCTTAGAAAGAAGGAGAAGGAATTTAAAAACATGATGATGGATCTAAGAGCAGCTCAAAGTGGGTCACGGCAGCGAGATCGTCCCAAGGGGTGGCCCTTGGTTTGGTATCGGGGGACTTTATTCCACGTAGGGAGAAACCGAGGTCACCTTTGGCCACCAAGGGCTGGCCAAACTCAGACCCGAAGCCTGATCCCTCCATCCACACTCAGTATCTTTAATTCGATGATCTCTCCTGCCCGGACACAAGGAAGGACGTTGCCCCAGTTGTGGCCAGGAGCCTGTTTCATACCTGTTCAAATACTGATAACTCCGAGTCCTGCTGCTTCAGGTGGCTGCGGGTGACACTTGGCAACGTATTTCCCCGATAACCGCTCGTAATCAGTACGGGAAAACAGCCCCACTGAACCCAGCCAAAAAAATACAATAAAATATATAAAAAAAAAAAAAAAAAAAGAAAAAGCAACCATGAGAAAAGGAGAGTGACAAGGACAGTAATGGATTTTTAAGGGGCAGGAAATGTTTTTGTGTAACTTTTTTTGTTGTTGCAACAGGGGGTTGGAATTGGAGGAATTGATTGCAGGGCAAGGAAGCGGCCGGATGCGCCGAGGCCAGCATGAGGAGAGCACGTCCCGTCCCCCCCCCCCAAACTCACTCTCCTGCTGCTGTTACTGATACGGTGGTAACACGGAGAATCCACAAGGCAGAGCCAGGGTCCTACCGCAGGAAAAACACCCAACTAAAATAAGCAAAAACTCCAGGAAACTCATTTTTTTCTATACGGTGCAGATGAGGAGGAGATCCACAAAGAAACCCCGGGTAGATGCCACCAAGGGGACTGCAAAGGCTGCTGCTGAGGCAGAAACCTGGCATATTTGATGGCAGGTTTGGGCTGGAGTCACTGGGGGTGCAGAGTGGCCCTGGTTCCCCAATGCCCTCATTAGGCAGAATTCCTATTTCAGTTATTTTTAATAACTCTTGTAATTCTAACATGAGCAGAAAGCTGAGAAACGAGCGGCTCCAGCCGGGGCAGGGAAAAAGCAAGGTCCATGGTCAAGCATGGACCAAGCGTCTCCAAGCAACAGGAGAGCTGGGCGTGAGGAGGGCTGGGGTAGGATGGTTATCAAGGGCCAGTTGAACCCTTGGTGCCAATGCAGAGTTGCCCAGGGCAGCCAGGAACCTTTCCATCTCCCATCATCCACCCTAAGCAGGGTTGGGAGAAGGGAAGAATTGCTTAGGAAGGGATTTCCAGGCAGATGGGGTGGCTCTGAGATGGGAGAAGGAAGCCTCCTCAGATGGTGGGATCACCATCCTTGCGCACCCCTCTATAGCAGCATCAGCACGAAGACTAACCTGATTTTCCCAGCCCCATAGGGATTGCTGGAATACCTATGGGGCTGGAAAAATTCCAATACCCCATAGGAATTTCTGGGAGCAACAGATGCTCCCAAGCATACGCGCTCAACCACAGCCAAAGCACAGCATTGAGGGCCACTCAAAATTGAGGTCTCTCAAATCCCAACCCATTGCCTTTCCTCTCCACCCTTGACCTCACCACACACGTTCTGGCAATCGGGTTCAACCTCAGCTAGTGGAAAGCACTGGCTGAACCTCAGGACAACTGGGAGTCTCTGGCGAAATGAAATGAAGGTACCAACATCCATGATGGCCAACGTCTTCAGAAGGATCTGTTGGATCCCCCTCCATGGAGGTACCAAAGAAGCAGTTACATTTTCCAACATGCTCAACAAGTTGGCTGTTGAGCTCCTCGGAAAGGCAGGAATTTGTCCAACTACCCGAGCTGAGCGGTTTGGAAAAGGCAGACTGAACTAAGCACTCGGAAAACAGCTTCCAAGTATCTCTGAAGCTTTACCCTTAAACGACACTCGCCCGGCAGCTCCAACTTTTTAATGGCACCCAAAGTATTTTCAGCCTGGTTTCCTGAGGAAATGAGGCTTAGACGCCGGCAGTGCCTGCCCGGCTGTTTCCTTTCACCATCTCTAGTGATTTCTAAACCTTATAACCCATTTCAATAAAATCTGATAGAAGGACACATTTATCTCCAAGATACAAGTTTGGGGAAAATAGGAAGCTAAGTCAGATGAAAGATACCATTAATGCTCTTACCCAGAGAAAGGCAGGACTCTGAATCCAACTTTTCTTAGACATCAGAAAATCTAGCACCAGTTTGCTCTCGAGACACAGACACACAGGGATCGAGGAATAATTATTTCTGCTGCTCACGGAAGTAGCTGTGTGTTTTTTAGATATATGAAATCAACACCAGAATATTTGCCTGGATAAACTAATCGAAATTGCTTGTTGGATGAGTTCACCGGCTATAAAACCCTGCAGTTACAAGGTATAATTACAGCAGCTTTTATTTTCCTCAACAAAAAAAGTCTTCATTAAAACAGAGTTAAGGTTGTAAACAGATCATTAATTTATAACAACATTATCAGATGGGTTACAGTTATTAAAAGAGCACACACCGAAGAGCCAGGAAACCGAGGACTGAAGGTTAAAACAAGCTGAAATTTGGAAAGAAGAGTTTCATAAATATCACAGCCTGACGCAGCAAGGACACGGGGAGAGATCTGCATTACGGATGGGCTGTAGGCAGGGCACAGTGGGGAGATTCTTCCAAAACATGTGTGGGGTGATGGGCATGGCACTTTCATAGAATCATAGAAGGGTTTGGGTTGGAAGGGACCTTAAAGATCATCCAGTTCCAGCCCCCCTGTCCCTGGGCAGGGACACCTCCCACCACACCAGCTTGCTCCAAGACCCCTCCAACCTGGCCTTGAACCCCTCCAGGGATGGGGCAGCCACAGCTTCTCTGGGCAACCTGGGCCAGGCTCTCACCACCCTCACAGCAAAGAAGTTCTTCCCCACATCTCATCTCAATCTCCCCTCTTTCAGTGTCAAACCCTTCCCCCTCCTCCTATGCCTCCCCTCCCTGATCCAGAGTCCCTCCCCAGCTTTCCTGGAGCCCCTTGAGGGACTGGAAGGGGCTGGAAGGTCTCCCCGGATCCTTCTCTTCTCCAGGCTGAACCCCCCCAACTCTCTCAGCCTGTCCTCACAGCAGAGGGGCTCCAGCCCTCCCAGCATCTCCGTGGCCTCCTCTGGCCCCACTCCAACAGGTCCATGTCCTTCTGCTGTTGGTGGCCCCAGAGCTGGAGGCAGCACTGGGGGGGTGTCTCCCCAGAGCGGAGCAGAGGGGCAGAATCCCCCCCCTCACCCTGCTGGCCACGCTGCTGGGGATGCTGCCCAGGATGTGGGGGGCTTTCTGGGCTGCCAGCGCACGTTGCCGGCTCACGTTGAGCTTCTCATCCACCAACAGCCCCAAGTCCTTCTCCTCAGGGCTGCTTTCCCCAGAGATCTGCCCCACAGACAGCCCAGGAGGCTGATGTTCACCCTGGATGACACCTCCTTGAGCCCTTTTTGGGCTCCAACTCATCTCCCACAGAAGCACGGATTATATATGAAGGAATTGAACCCAACAGGGGCCTGCCCAAGCCAGCCCCACCTGCAACCCTATGGGGTGACAGTCATGGGGACCACGCCAGGTGATTCACAGCAAACCTACTCTTCTCTTTTGGAGGACATCTCATTTTCATTGCCTACGGAGAGCAAAGACCAAGGCCACACCACTGAATCGCAGCAGATATGGACCATGATGAGATTTCAGCCCCTGAATTCAGGGCCTGGCACGTCCCTTCACCGCTCAATTCAAGCAAAGGTTTCTCCCAGAGGGGCAGCAGACAAGAGCTAACAGAAAACGAGGGTGAGCACACACAGAGGGAGGGAAAAATCACCGGAATTCAGAGAAAATAAGGTCTCTTCAGCTGTATGCTTTCCCTCCAAACCTTGGGTTTGCATTCCTTTTATCCCTTGCTTTTATCCTAAGCACCAAGCATCAGCCATCTCCCAGCAACTCCTGGAGGAGCCAAGCGAACTGGTGTGATGGACCCACCAGGGAAGAGACGAGCATCCCACGCGGCCCCGACGCTGAGCAAACCCGGGATTTGGTGTTTTGCCATAAAACAGGGCACACGGGCACAACCGATTCCCTCCCGGCCACGGCTCAGGGGTCTCCCGTGTCCCCTGAAACCTGCTTCAGGTCTGGTTTCAGTGCACAGAGTGGAAAGAGAGAGAGCCAGAAATACAACCCTGGAAAACCTTTTAAAGCCTGCACAGCTCTCCCTTGATGGCACATTGTTAAAAGGGATGTTATTCCGAGGGGACGCTGTGAATCTATACAGTCAATGCTCCAGCACTTTAGTGGCAAAACAACTCAATAGCCTCAATTGACTGCATGAAATTCTATCATTTTACCACTATAAAGAAAGAAGGCAGGAGGAAAAAAAAAAAATAAAAATAAGAGACTACATTGTATTTGTCTTCTGTTAGCTCTCTCTGCAAGAGCATCTCAATCCCTGTCCTTAGCACAATGTGAGCCAATTCCTAAGTGGCTACAGGGGAAGGAAAAAAGAAAGCCTAACACATCCAAAATGCATTCCCCGCACTCCAGAGCTACTCTCAAAACCACCCCAAAAAGAACAGCCTCGATGATATGGAAACAGCATCATCCCCAGCCAGCTGCCTTGATTACCACCTTCCCTCTGATGAAGATGATGTGGGGTATGATTAAAGACGCTCTGAAAAAAAGACACAGAAGTAATAGATGAGAACTTTTCGCCTCCTTCCCCTCAGCTAGGTCACTAGGTGTTCCTCCTCAGTGGCTGATTTCTTATTCCGAATTTGTCCGGACCCTGCTCTTCTTCATCAGCAGAAGAGCTCCGAGTCCGCCAGCGCCTCGATTGTTCCTCTCCTGCTGATTGAGCTTTGTGGTTCTCCCAGGGCTTCTTCTTGATGGCAGGAGCCCGCACCCTCCATCGACTGGCGCTTAAGGGGGCTCGAAGGGATCGTGGAGGGTTCAGAGCATCGCAAAGAACCAGAGAGGATTATTTTCTTAAAGCAAAACCCCTGGCCCAGCTTCTTTTACCCCCTTTTTTCCTGCCGTACGTTCAGGAATTCAGTTGGGGCCCGGATGTGGGCCGCTAACCACGAGTTGTCCTCGATACGTCCCCAGGAGGGAGGGAAAAGGCGCTCTTGGCTTCCCATAGCACAACCCAGCAGAGAGGTCAGCGGGCTGAGAGAGCAGCCAGGCGCCTGGCGCCGTCCCCAGCCGCTGCGGCGTGACTTTGGGCAAGTCCCCGCCGTTTCTCCGCCTTCCCCTTGTCGGTTTGTTGGGGTTTTTTTTGGTTTTGGTTTTTTGTTTTTTTTCCTTTCCTTTTGCCCTTCTCTGCCATCTGACACGCGGGCTGTCGCCTTGTCCCCGGGCCAAACCCCAGCTGTCGCATCCCTCCCCTCCAAGCGCTAATGAGCGATGCCATCGAAACCTGGGCGTGCAGGGCTGAACATCTGTGCTTTCCACCCAAACATCTGGATTTAGGGGTCTGCTGCAGGCACGGGAGGAACACAGACTGGGGAGGGGGGGACCTTTGCCTCGGTCCCCCACCCTTCCAGCCCCTTCTCCCACCCCGACAGCCTCTCTCCCCAGCCCCAGGGTCCACCTCCATCCCACGGCAGCCCATATTACACCCAGTTAAACCAGACCAGCAGCTCCGGTCCTGCCTGCACCATCCGCACCGATGCCAGGAGGGACCGCGTCGACTTGTGCAGCCTCCTCTGTTCCAGGCAGCACCTGCCGGGATTTCTCGTCGCAGGCAATTGATATTCTACCGAGCATCTTTTGGAAAATAATCTGCAAACAAGACGCTGCAGGCTATAAAATCACTCCCTCTCCTTCCCTTTAGATCGCAGCTTAATAAAAGCATAACACCAGCAAGCCGAGGAAACCGCCGCACTTTGCCCAACCACATCATCCCTTTGTGTATTATTAATCGGTTTCAAGTTGTACCACGGTTTCCTGGGGCGGGAAGGAAAAAAGGGGGTCTCCGGCTGCGGAGGAGACTGTCTTTTCCTTTCCAGGATTCGGCAAGAAAAGTCTCACTTAACAAAGCAGCGGAGGAGAGAACGGCACTCACACCTCCGGTTCCCCGCGTTGATCACGGCGAGGATCGATATCCTGGGATGCAGCACACCCCCCCCCGCCCCTTCCCCCAAAGCTGCGATGAGAGGGGTCCCTCGGCCGTCACGGCAAGTGACCCCCTGGTCCCCCAGCTTTCCCAGAGAAGAGGTACAGCTCTCCCCCAGAGAGCTGCCCACCCACAGGCAACCTGCTATGAGCCCAATGACCATCACGAGTCTATTTTTGAGAGCTGAAGGGGACCCTCAAGCGGTTCCCAGGCGGTTTTACAGCAGAGCAGGTGATGCCTCTCACCCAGAGCTTCTCCCATCCCTCCCAGCTCCGTGCTGGGTCCCTGCTCAGCTGGCAGGGACCTCCCGGGGTCAAGCTCCGCGTGCCCCCGACCGTCACAACAAAATAACACATCCAAGAACAACAATATTGAGGTCTGCAACCTCTTCCCCGATCTCAGCGTGGATTTGGCTTTAGGCACAGGCAGACTCGAATCTAAAAGCTCCCGGGATGGACTCGGCAAGTCCCTGGATGCTGCAGAGCCCGTTCCGGGGCAGCTCCGAGATGCTGAGCGCTGCATCATGAGTCTGTAGGGATTCTGCATCGCCCACCCCTAAACGAGGATGGGTTTTACCCCCTGGCCGGAGATGGAGGCACACGAAGGCAGAGAGGAGCCGTGACAGCCCCGGGAGAAGACCGACAGGCTGCTGCAGAGGCTTCCCATCATTTTTCCACTCCCACTTTAAAAAAAAAAAAAAAAAGTATAATATATTGTCTATTTGGGAGCAGTTTAAGTTGCTTCATTTCACACAGTAAATTAACCTGATTTCTTTAATAGGGGATTTTTTATTTGGTGTCAAGCCCCAACTGTTACACCAAATCCTGTGCCCTGGGACTCCGGCTATTAAACTTTCTCGCTGTGCCCCGTGAATACCGAGCAGACGTGCTGCTGGGGCAAGGCAGGCTTGGTGACACTTTGAAATAATGGCTCAATCATTTCTAAACGCCCCGGCTATTTACTGCTGCCACCTGACCCAGGAGATTTTTCCAAGCAAAACCGCTTTTTTATTTATTTATTTATTTATTTTTATTATTTTTAGATTTATAGAATGGAAAACAAGGCACCGGGAGCCTCCCCTGAGCCCAGAACCTTCCCCAGCTCCCGCGGGGATGCTGAGGGTGGCTCGGTGCTGCTCTCCCGGTGCTAATTCAATCTAGGATGAGAAAAAAAAAAAACAAAAAAAAACCAAACCAAACTAAAAAACCTTAAAATATCCCAGCCAGGAAGCATATAAAGGTTTTCCTCTTTGCTCTCGACTTTCTTTCAAACAGCTACTGCAGTCCAGATGGGAGCTCAGCCTCTTTGCTGGAAATTGGTACTCTCTGTGCCAGGGATGAAATGAGGCTGCGGTGGGGCTCTTTCCAGTTGTGCAAATAACGGCACGGTGCCGGCAGCCCCGCTCGCCCCCTCGGCTCTCCCCCGTGGCTAATGGGGCTCTCCTCCGTGGCTAATGGGGCTCCACGCCGCTTTAATGGGGCCAGAACCAGCGGCCGAGCCAGAGGTCGCCGGCCCTTGCTCTGCGAGTAGAGCCACCATCTTTTGCCATTAAAAAAGCCCCCAGTAATATTAAAAATGAGACTTAACAGTAATTCCCAAGGGAGGAAAAGTAGCTCTTGGGGCGTAAGAGCACGGTTTGGTTTTTTTCCTCCCCAAAAAGCCCAAGCTGAAAGCTGCACCCCTCGGCGCAGGGCAGAACGAGGGCAGGTACTGCCCCCCAAGGCAGAACTCAGCCCTGACGCCAAAATCCCCCCCATTCTGGGGAAAAAGGTTCCTTTTTTCGCCTCGCTCCCCCCTCCATAACACCTCCCATCCCGCACCATCAGCCTCAGCATCCACGCCTGCTTTACCAGCTGACAAATGCCCCCAGTTAATTTTTCTCCTCTCCCGCTATCTGGGGTCCTGCTGACATTTTGATATTTCCCAGCGAGATTATCCTTCACATAATGAATTTTCTTCCCAAACCCCTCCTTTCTTCCCCCTCCCTTTTTTTTTTTATTTTTTTTTTTTTTATTTTTTTTATTTTTTAGTGCCTTTTGGCTTTGCTGGCGCACACTCTCTCTCAACTCTGCCGACTCCAGGAGCCCGCCCGACACAAGATGAATCGCCCGGAGACTCCTGGCGCATCCTTCTTTACACTTCACATCTTCCCACCGCCGATGAGAAATAGGTTTTTTCCTCATCCATCATAAGTCAGCGTGACAAGGCTGTCGTTCTCCGGCACCTCAGCGCTGTATCATGCGCCTCTCCGTCCCGCTTGGCTGAGCAGCCCCGCTTCCCCGCCAGCATCTGGGACCTTTCCGAAGCGCTTGCGGTTGGATGGGGGATTTGGGCACGGAGAAAAAGTTATTTCCGAACTTTTCCTTCCCTCCCTCCCTTTTGGGCCGTGCCACGTGGCTCAGGCGGTGTTAACGCTACGGGGAAGTGATGCTGAAAGGGGAAACTGAGGCACGGAGCATCTTTCTGATTCCCGTGAGGTCTGACCGTGTCAGGAATAAATAAATATCCGCAGATTCTGCCTTTTTATGCCAGCGCTGCTTCGATAACCATCTCCCAGCACGGCCAGAAAGCAGCCGAGACCCCCCCCAAGCTGACTGGAAACCTCGTCTTTCCCAGGAAAAAGCATCCTCCAGACCCCTTTCACTGCCCCCAAACCGTAAAACGCAGCCCCGAAACTCAGCGCAGGAGCACGCGTGGGAAACGCTGGTGCTATTAAACAGCAGCGCTTGCCAAAACCCGAGCGAGGGGTTATAAAAATAAAAAATAAAAAGAAGGTGAAATAGTCAATTCTCATCTCCTCAAATAAGCTCCGAGTGTTTCGTTTCCATTTTCCTCCAACAACATTAGTCAAAGGAGAGCATTTCTACCCCAGACGCAATTTGATGGGGCCACTTCCCTATTTCTGACGCGGGATAATTTTCCGACGACTTCCACTTATCCAGGGATTCCTCTGGGGGCCTGGGACAGAGGGATTTTGGGGTGGGGGATTCACATCCTATCAATTCAGGCAGCACGAAGGCCATCGGAAAGCCGGACACCCCCCCCCCCCCCCGCAGTGGTTATGAGCAACCACTGATTTCACCCCACGCTGAGCATCCTTCCTCGGAGAGTCAGTGTCTGAGAGCCCGACCGTGGCACCGGGGTGGTTTTGGAGTGAGGATAGTGGGGCGAAAGGGGGAAAATCAGGGTCAGATGGCTCTCCCCTGTGTGCTACAACCCGCCCCTTCATCAGAGCTCGTTTCCATGACAACTGCAGGTAACTTCACCCCCAGCCATCAAAGAAACGGGATGGAAAGCTGTCCCAAGGAGATGGAGAAGCACCAGCTGAGCCAGAAAGCCACCGGGTTTGGGGACCCCCTTGAGCAGGTTTCCCTCCGGGCTCTGCTCTGGACACCCAAATAACGCCCCAAGAAAGCATTTTGTGCTTTTGCCCTCAAAATAGTGACAATAATGCATGCAGTTATGGGGCTGCAGGAGTGCCCCCCCCCCCCTTCCATACCTGGTCCCTACAAAGCCTGTCCCCCCACCCCACCACCCCTCAGTGAAGCCACAAAGAGCTCGGAGACCTCCAAAGGTGACTCCATGGGCCAGAAGCCGGGAAGAGCTCCCGGCCACAAGCCCTCCTGTCATTCCCAAGACAAGCGGCTCAGCCGGGAAAAGAAGATTTAACTGTGTTTGCTGCAAAACCCCAAAATGAGTTCCCTCCCCTCTGCCGGGAGAGATTGATCTCCGAAGGCAGCTGTAAATCGCCCAAAAACTCCCTCGGCGGGTTGAGGCAAGAGAGGGAGGAGGCAGGGAACGGCGCTCTGCTCTTCAGCTTCACGTCCTGCAAGGATGCTGCCCACTAATTACCCACCACACTTCTCGGATATAACTGTTTCAGCTCCTTAGTTCACTTCCTAATTTCTTTTATCTGCCAGGTAAAGATCTTTCCACCCCAAAACGAGAACCCCGGTTCCCTAAAAACCCGCAGATCTCCTTATTCAGCTTCCTAAATAGTGCTGACTCGGCATTACGGGGAGACGGGTGAACCTCTCACCCATCACTGAGGTCACGGGTACCCCCCCAGGACAAACTTGGCACCTACTTCAAGTCACTTCTGAGCACTTGACCGTGCCACAAGATGGAGAGGAGCTTCTAGCAATGAAGCTATAAGCAACAAAATGGAGAAAATCTGGACTAAATAGCGGACATCAAAGGTCCTGCCAAATTGTCCGTGTTGCAGACCACCCAAAGCCCCAAGGGATCCAACTGCCGACACTTCAAAATTACAAAGGCAACATATACATATATATATATATATATCTTTCTATATCTCTATATCTATTTTTAAACTCTCGGGCTCATTAGCCAAGTTCAAGCTGCGTTGCTCTACGAGAAAGGCTCTGATAATGCCATTTTTTATTCCCTACTGGTACCTTATTTTTTTTTCTGTAACTTTTGCAAGTTAAAGTTTTTCAGAATCGCGCTCAAAACTGGCTTTCCATAAATCCATATTAACGGCAACTAATTCCGTGCAAACCTGCGGAAGATGCTCACAGTACTGTTGATCCCAAACCTTCAGCAGGCATCTAGTCCTCAAAAAACAGGATATTTGGAAACACTGGGGTGTCTTTTCCCTTTTGCTGACACCTTTCTAACCTTAAAAATTGCTTTGGGGCCATGGCTTTTGAGTTGTTTCATACCTCGGTGGAAGAGAATAACTCTTTTCCGTGAACAATCACCAAAACAAAGCATTCCTGAGCATACGCTTGGGCAAATTCAAAGGAAAAATGGGGAGATGCTCAAAAAGGCCAACCCCCATTAGACACAATAGAAGAAGTGGAAACCTCCCAAATGAATAGATGCTGCCGAGCCCAGGAGAAGGGGAGAAGGTAATAACCAAGAAGGTGGGAGTCAAGGGGCATTTGGGGGAGCAGCCAGGAGCCGTGACAAGCTCCCGGTGCACATCCAGCCCCTCACCCGCAAGCGGGTGGCAGGAGAGGTGGTGGTGGAGGCGCTGGGATCCCAAATTTGTATTATTTCTGGCACGTCTGAACATCGCAACGCCACCGGGACATGCATAAAACATGTTGAGCTCTGCCCGAACCCCAGCAGGAGACATTAGCCGCATTAGCGCTGCAATCTGAATTTCATCTCCCCCAGGACGAAGGCAATCGCTCGCGCCGCAGGAGGTCCGGGGGACCCAGATTTACATCTCTCCAACCGGGACATTCACAGGGAGAGGCGCCATGTCCTTCTCGCCCGACGTAAAACCTTCCCTGCCTTGGCTGGGTGACACACACGCTGGAGATGGTGACAGCGCCCTCACCGCAAGGGCAGGATGGGGACCCAGGAGTCCCAACCCTTCCATTTTCAGACAAAACCCCCAGGGGTTTCAAAAAGAAACATCCCTACGGACCTCGCAGCGGCCCCAAATCCTGCATTTGAAGAGGACAGGCACCATCGACCCCCTTTGTCCCAGCAGAGCCACCTCCTGCCCACCACCTCCAACCACGTCCCCCTCCTCACCCCTCTGGGAGCAGTCTCACCAGTGCCCCCCACCTCATCTCCCCACAAAAAGCCTCGACAGGGTAGCCGTGGGGGATAAAGAGCTGGAGACGGAGTTGGGGAGGGAAAGTCTCCGGGAAGAAAGCGATGGAAGCTGTCATGTGTCACCAAGCCGCAGCCACCGAGGCTAATTGAGCCTTCAGGCCCCGCTCCTCCCCATGAGGGGCACGGGGGGAGATTAATGAACAGAATCAACCTTTTTCCCTTTCTTTTCTTTTCTTTTCTTTTTTTTTTTTTTTTAAGATTCTTTTTTCCCGTCGACATTTGAGCACAGCAGCAGAACTAGGATCAATAGGTGGAAGATGCAGATAATAACCGGCCTTTTAAGAAGACATTCGGGACCCGCGTGTCCTGCTCAACTAAGATCCCAATCCTGCCCGAGGGGCGTAATTTTGCCGCGTGGTCCCCTTGACTCCTGCAAAGCAGCTCCATCGCTGGAGGGAGGCCAACAGCTAGCGAGAACTGAGTTTGTCCCTCGGTTGCCCCCCCCCATCAAGAGGGGGTCTCGGCTTCATGGGGCAGCAGGAGGGATGGTTGGCAGCTGGCCTCCAGAACGTGGAAGGCTCCCAACCCATCCGTCACTTCTGGGAACACGTTCGAGCTCTGCCATATCACATCCAATATCAGCACCCACCAATCAGTGCAATAGAAATAGAATTAAGATTTGCAGAGGAGCCAATTGCCATTACCACCGGGAGAGCTTGGGGTCTTGAGGAAGGACAGGGAACTGCTGGAGAGGGTACAGCAGAGGACCACAAAGATGATGAGGGGACTAGAACATCCCTCTTAAGAGGAAAGGCTGAGGGACTTAGGTCTTTTCAGTCTGGAGAAGAAAAGGCTGAGGGGGGATCTGATCAACGCCTATAAATACTGAAAGGGTGGGTGTCAGGAGGATGGGGCCAGTCTTTTTTCAGTGGTGCCCAGGGACAGGACAAGAGGGAACGGGCACAAACTTGAACATAAGAAGTTCCATCTAAACAGGAGGAGGAACTTCTTTGCTGTGAGGGTGGCAGAGCCCTGGAAGAGGCTGCCCAGAGATGTGGTGGAGTCTCCTTCTCTGGAGACATTCAATCCACGCCTGGACAGGTTCCTGTGGGACCTGCTCTGGGTGGGCCTGCTCTGGCAGGGGGTTGGACTGGATGATCTCCAGAGGTCCCTTCGACCTCCTATCGTTCTGTGATTCTGTGACCTTCAGCTGCAGATGAGGGACGGGATGGAGAGCACAGTGTGATGGGTCAAGATCTGTGAGCAGCATCATCTCCAGCCAGAGCCAACACCGCACACACCAGCCAAAGCAACCGCACAGCTACCAGCCTAGAACAAGCTCCTTGGACTTATCGTGGTTTCGGCTTCTCCGAGCCATGTCTAGCCAGGAGGGACAGCACGACAACCCCCCCGAGATAAGCAGCCACCCCATCTGCAGCTTGGGGACCCGCCTGAAGAGAGGGCAGAGGGAAGGGGACAGCACAGCGAGGACTGCAACCCCAGATTTCTGCATCCCGCAGCATCTTCCCTGAATATCCAAGCAGGCGCGGTGCTGCTCGGGGACACGTTCGACCCGAATTGCCGGTTATTATGCGAGTCAGGCAGCTTCGGTGACAATTAAGGCATCTCTGGGAGGTGGCGCAGGTGGCTGCTGCCTGCACCTGGGGCTGCACAACGTGCAAACCGGGGGATGCCTCCCTTTCCCCAACCGCCTTCCTGCCTCCGAGGGTGGCATCAGGATGGCAAACCTCTTCCAGATCCCGCATGACTTATTGTGACTCTATTCCCCCCCCCGCCCCCGAATCCTGGCACAAAAAGAGCCATCCCTGCCAAGGAAGCCACCCGAGAGAGGACAAGCACCGGCCACGCGGAGAGGATCTGACTTAATTCAGCCTCCCGGCCACCAAAGGCATCCCGAGTCCTGGGCTAACGACCTCTCCCCATCGCGTCTGGGCATTAATCAGCTTCGAGTGGTGATCTCACAGGACTTCTGGAGGCTCCCTGGCAGAAGCGTGGCCACCGACTCCTCCAGACCCCTTTCTCTCTCTCTCTCTCTCTCTCTTCATCAGAGTTACTGTTTTGGGTAATGATGAAGCAGGGGAATTGATTTGAAGCCTAATGAATAATCAGCCACCATCAATAATTGTAATCACTAATCTGGTGCAATTAGAGACAATTATAATAAATGCAATTTCCTCCCGAGCTGCTAACGAACTGCAAAAATATGAATTGACTTCAACTGGCTGCCTGTGATTTATGCAGTCGCAAGATCAAAGATCCCATTACGCCAATGAAGGCTCTTAAAGGGACAGGGAAGTTGCTTTGTCCCCTTTTCTCCACCCCACCCTCCCAGCAAAGCCACCAAACTTTACAAGGAGTCCGAAAAAAGGACATAGAGAGGATGAAATCCCGTTTTTTTTTTTTTCCCTCCTCCTTCCCTCTACCTGAGACCCATCGCATCAACGCAGGGTCAATTCCAACCCATTAACTCCTCCAAAGCAGGGAGTGCGCGTGCGGGGAGAGGTGCCACACGCCACATCCACGGGGACACTGCCACGGGTTCTTGTCACTTCGGAGACGAAGCCGCCCATTTCAAGTTGCCTGTTATCCTTAGGATGCCGTTAAAGGCGCCTATTTCAAAGTAGCTTTTAATTTCAAGTGCCGGGGATGACACCGGCAGCCTCCATTTGAAAAGGCGATAAGGACAAGAGAGGGATCTTAGGAGGGTTTTTGAGATGAAAAGCGAGCTCACAAGCACTTTCCCCCTCCCAAACGCAACGGAAAGCGAAAGATCTTGAAGAAAAGCGTAAACCACTTCCCGAAACACAAGAGCTGAATTCAACGGAAAAGCTGAATTTAAAACACCAGAAGGAACCATTCCAGGGATTTTTTTTTTTTTTTGGCAGGTCCCAACTCCTCCATCTATTTGAGAAACTCGTCAAAAATGGCTTTTGCCAATAAAAGGGTCAATTCCCACAGAAGCGGTTCTAGTGTAGATAAACATTTGATTTCCAGCCTCAAAACACGTTTTGAGGACACCACCGGGAGGAAATCGCTGTCACCGGGCAGGGACACACACCAAAGCGCTCTATTCCTATACTCAATTAATCCCGAGACATTAAACCCACCCCCATCAGGCATGTAAATAAGGCTGCCTCGACCAGCAAACCCCCCCCCCAGTTCAATACCAGCTATTATTCTCCTCCCAGTCGATAGCTTCCACTCTCGCGGCGGTAAATCTTGATACTCACCTCCAGAGAAATCAATAGCTGCCTATTATTGGCCTGTAATTGTTACAAAAATTTAATCAAGGGTCAATAAAGGAAAGGAACAAGTCTATTGCGGCGGCCCAAGAATTCCAAGCGCCAAGTATGTCACTGACCAATTACCCAGGACTGGCCGTTTATACTAATATTATTTATTATTTGGGCAACTGCAACGCCCAGAAAACTCAATCTCAGCTTCGGATGCAAAGCCCTGGGCAAGGAACAGAACTACCAGCATTTCCCACACGCCTTACACAACAGACCATCCATTATATTGTGTAGAAAAAGGTACAAACTGCTATAAAAATCATCACTGGAATAAATCCGGGTCCAAAACTATCCACCCAGTGAGCTCTGAGAAATTAAAAGCCAAATAAGATACTATTCCCATTTAAACAAAAGCCGCCGATAACTGGGAGAAACCAGTGACGTTTCTTCCGAGCGTACTTTGCAAATGCAAATGGGGTTTTTGTACAAAATAACTACTTCTGTGGAGATCGTTTGGATCAAATTCTCTTTAAAAAAAAAAAAAATAGAAGGGAAAGGGATTAAAAAATCCTTTGTAATTTCCACCTGAAGCAGTTGCAGGGGGTTGGTTTGCTCTCTGTTCTTTGCTTATATATATCTTGCAGTGAAAAAAAGAGAGGAAGATAGCAGGGAAATTATAACAAGTCGCAATGTCTTTCCAAGTAAAAAAAATAATTGTCATTTCTGGCCTGTGTCATAATTTCAGGAGAAGAGACTTAAAGGGACGATGGAAGTTCCCCCAGAGCTGCCCCCTCCTTGGAACGGAGTGCTGGTTAATGCACATCGCCCCTTGAAAACCAAAAAATAATCAGATTGCCGGTTTTCATACATGTTTGGAGAAGCTCAGGCCTGGAGATCTCTCCTGCCTCGTTCTCCACTTGCCTCCTGGTCTTGAAAACTAAAATCTTCAAGCTTCCCGTAAACCCAGCACGTTTATTTCACGCAAAGGTCCCCACCGAGGCAGGAACCGAAGCCACAGCAGCCAGGACTTTGCCACAGACCATCTGCACGGGGCTAAAAGCCTTCAGTCCTATTTATGAGAACCCTTGAGAATTTAGTTAAGAAATTCCAGGGTCAGTTTTGCTTCCCCTCTTCTCCAAAAGGCCTTTTCCATCGAAAAAGGATGGAAATGGCGGCCGGTCACAGGTGGTGTACCTCAGGGCTCAGTGTTAGGACCATTTCTGTTTAGTGTCTTTATTGATGATCTCGACAAGGACATAGGGTGTATCATCAGCAAGTTCGCAGATGACACCAAGTTAAGCAGGAGTGTTGATTCCCAGGAGGATAGGGAAGCTCTACAGAGAGACCTAGATAGATTGGAGCGTTGGGCCAACATCAATGGTATGAGTTTCAACAAGGGCAAGTGCCAGGTTCTGCACTTGGGCCACAACAACCCCGTGCAGTGCTACAGGCTTGGGGAAGTGTGGCTGGAGCTGCCTGGAAGAAAGAGACCTGGGGGTTCTAATTGACAAGCGGCTGAAGATGAGCCGGCAGTGTGCCCAGGTGGCCAAGAAAGCCAACGGCATCCTGGCTTGTATTAGAAATAGCGTGATCAGCAGAAGTAGGGAGGTGATTGTCCCCCTGGACTCAGCACTGGTGAGGCCACACCTGGAGTATCGTGTCCAGGTTTGGGCACCTCAATCCAAGAGAGATATCGAGGTGCTGGAGCGGGTGCAGAGGAGGGCAACGAAGCTGGTGAAGGGCCTGGAAGACAAATCCTATGAAGAGCGGTTGAAGGAGCTGGGACTGTTTAGTATGAGGAAGAGGAGGCTGAGGGGAGACCTCATCACTCTCTACAACTACTTGAAAGGACATTGTAGGGAGGTTGGTGCTGGTCTCTTTGCACAGGTAATTAATGACAGAACAAGAGGGAATGGCTTCAAGCTCCAACAGGGTAGGTTTAGACTGAACATTAGGAAAGAATTTTTCACAGAAAGAGTGGTCGGGCATTGGAACAGGCTGCCCAGGGAGGGGGTTGAGTCACCATCCCTGGATGTGTTTAAGAGACGTTTAGATGTGGTGTTGGGGGATATGGTGTAGGGGAGAACTTTGTAGTGTAGGGTAGATAGTTGGACTCGATGATCCCAAGGGTCTCTTCCAACCTGGATGATTCTATGATTCTATGAAATACTCACCCTTCAAATTTCCAAACCACTCCATTCCCGTGGGCACATCCCTCCCAAAACAAAGCGGAGGCTGCACCAGGGTTTGATGCCCAAGGAAGGATCTAAATAAAGCCCTCGCATAAAACCACAAAAAAATAAAAACCCAACCCCAAAACACCACCTGAACAGATTCTATTTAATTTCCCAGCGACAAACGTCGCCCTCATCCTAGAGATGCGGGAGGAGCTCGGGCATCTCCGGACCCCCCGCGTCCTCCGCTGAAATTGCCCATCGCAAAACATTCTTCCCCCCCCTCCACCGTCCGTCCCTGCAGCTACAAAACAAGTAATAAATATGGAAATCCGTTAAAGCCAGCGGAAAAAACCACAGAATCCGCTGTCATCACGCCAACAAAGTCCAGCGCAAGGAAATGAGGAGGTTTAGTCCTTTCCTTGCGCTTTGATGAATTCCGTAGGGATTGGTGTTATTGCCGCTCCATCACCGGCAGGGACGCGGGGAGAGGGGAGATGGGAGATGGGTGCAATGGAGGGGGGGGAGGGGGATGAAGTGAAGCACCCTCACCCTCCACAAAGCCACCCCTGTCACGAGTTTTTAGGGTCTGAAGCTTCGCTTAACTCTCCCGTTCAACTCTTCCCAGCGATACGGTCTTTAAGGTCCCTTCCAACCCGAACCATTCTATGATTCTACGATATTTTCCACCAAAAAACTTCCAGGGGGGCAGAAAAACCCTGGTTTAAATGATATTTCCCTTGATCACTCATATATTTCTTGCTTTGTCATTTCTCCAAGAACTCTCATCCCTTCCTACCAGGGCACAGAAGGCCAAAACCCCCCTAAAAATTCATTATTTAAAGCTATTTCAGGGCTGTTCCTTAGCGCATCTGTAACAGCAAAGCTCACCCCACCCAAAGACAGAATAAACCCCTTAATTTGCTGCGAGTTTGTAAAATTTTGGCCGGATTTCACATCAGGCCCGAAGTGGTTGGAAGTTTTCTCTGAATGCTTCGCTGCTGGGCAACCGGAGCATCCCATCTGGGTGCAACGATTTCCCTTGGCTTCAAGTTTCCTGCCCCCCCCCTTCAAATTCCGTAGCACGAGACGCAATCGGAGGAGGGAAAATAAAGCAATTAAAGAAATGCCCAGGATTCACGGATGGCCATTGACACCAATCAGTTTCAAGAGGGTCTTGGCACCCGACCTGCACAATATTTGATTTTCTAGAGTGGGTTCTGAGGTGGGTTGTTTGTTTTTGTTTTGGTTTTTTTTCTCTTTTATAAGGAGTTGGAGCGTGGATTTGTCCAAATTTGCATATAAAGGATGACAACAATGCTCTAGGGATCCTCGGAAGCAGCAAGCACTTGCATTGCTGAGTTCTGCGTGAAACTACTTTTCTTATTCACCCAACCCAGATTTATTCCTTGGAGCTCAAGGATCAGGTTTGGTCCTTCCTCAGCCTCCTCCCCTTTCCTTGCTCATCCCTACCTTTATCTCCCATTTACACCAGGTAAACGCACCCCAAACCCCCTTTTCCCTCCTCTCCCTATAAGCAGCCGCCCCCCGGTAATCACCAAGCAGCTTATTTTTAATTGTGCCGAAACTCAATTATTATTTAAACTTCCGATCTTGCTTTTCTCCCCCAAGACCCTCTTGAAATTCCTCCCAGATGTTAATTAGACCCAACCACAAAGCTACAAAGAAAAAAATAAATCTCAGGTTGGCTGAAGAAAAAGCCCCTCCGGCCGGATCCTGATGTGAAATCAATGAAACCCATGGAATTAAATCAAATTTACACCCGCGCCGAGCTTTGGGCATGGGAACTGCATCCCTATCTCCAGCACCACGGGGACAACGCCTCCCAAAGGACCTGGATGATATTAGAGGCCTAATTCCCATTTCTCCACGCAATTCCAAGTCTAAGAGCCACTAACTTTTAACCAAACCTCATGGTCTGCCAAATCTCTTTGGAAATTTGGAGTGAAGCCTCCAACCCATCCATCCTCCGGCTGTACCCTGGGGGTGTCCACACCTTTGCCCTTAACTCTTGTTCTCCCCTTTATTTTCTCTTGCGGGTGATGAGTATGATGGAGCCAGCGAAGATTTATCTGGGCAGATTTGTCAGTATTTTCATATTTATTTGGAACGGCACGCTATAAATTGAATTGTGGGCTCCTTCCATCAGGAGACGTTAGCGGCTCACACAAGGGTAATGCTTTTCTATTACATCCGTAGACGGGGAAGCAGGACTTGCACCTCGCTTCACCACTTCAGATGTGTTTTAGAGTTTCTTCTATCCAATTACTTTGTTGTTGAGGTTGTTTTTTTTTTTTTTCCCTTTAAATACCCGTCACGGTACGTTATGGCATTTTGGTGGCCGACTTGATAACCCTTAGGATATGAAAGGGAAGGCGAAAAGCGGCCAGAAAACGCTGCTCCTCCTTCTCCTCCCCATCACGGTTCAGCAGCAGATAGAACCCGTAAAGAATTGATTTGTCAAGAAGGAGACAGACAGCACACGGCATTAAGAAATTATGAATTATTAGGAAGCCTTAAAAGTGGGAGAATTGATACCGACAAACCACGGGGAAAACACATCACCAGGACAAGACTCCAAACCCTTTGGGATCTGCAATGCCTTTGCACAGTGCTACAATGTGGGTCCCGGGCTAAAAAAAAACAGTAAGAATGGGACCAGTCTCCATTGTTAAGCCCTGTTTTCACACCAAACTGGCAAGAGGGATGCTCCAGCTCCGGTTGCCCTCCCGCTCGTCACAAATCAAAAGCATTCCCCCCCTCCCCTGTTTTCCCATCTCCTCTCCAAACTCCGCGGCTCCTCTCATCTGCTCAGCCTGGCAGGAAGCTCGTTAAAATAATTCATCGAAAGCGCCTGGACTATAACGAGCAGTGGGAGGGTTTGATGGACCGGAGCCCAGCAGGGAGAGGGGGCTGGGCATCCCTGGGGGCTTGTGGAGAGCTGGGGTGGCTCACCCCAAAAATCCCACATCTGGAAGTGGCCACCTCCTGCTCCGAGCGGTACGGAGCGGCTCGCATCCCTGAGCGGGCAAGGTAATTATTCCTCTCCCTCCTGTTGGAAGAGAACAGGTTTCTTGGAAGAAAAGAATAATAAAAAGAAGGCTGGGAGATGCAAGAGGATCAGCAAGCCCTGAGGAGAAGGACTTGGGGGTGTTGGTGGATGAGAAGTTCAACATGAGCTGGCAATGTGCGCTGGCAGCCCAGAAAGCCCCCCGCACCCTGGGCTGCATCCCCAGCACGACGAAAGGGGGGCAGGGAGGGATTCTGCCCCTCTGCTCCGCTCTGGGGAGACACCCCCCCCAGTGCTGCCTCCAGCTCTGGGGCCACCAACAGCAGAAGGACATGGACCTGTTGGAGCGGGGCCAGAGGAGGCCACGGAGATGCTGGGAGGGCTGGAGCCCCTCTGCTGGGAGGACAGGCTGAGGGAGTTGGGGGGGTTCAGCCTGGAGAAGAGAAGGCTCCGGGGAGACCTTCGAGCCCCTTCCAGTCCCTCAAGGGGCTCCAGGAAAGCTGGGGAGGGACTCTGGATGAGGGAGGGGAGCCATAGGAGGAGGGGGAAGGGTTTGACACTGAAAGAGGGGAGATTGAGATGAGATGTGGGGAAGAACTTCTTTGCTGTGAGGGTGGTGAGACCCTGGCCCAGGTTGCCCCGAGAAGCTGTGGCTGCCCCATCCCTGGAGGGGTTCAAGGCCAGGCTGGAAGGGGCTTGGAGGAACCTGTTCTGGTGGGAGGTGTCCCTGCCCAGGGCAGGGAGGGTGGAACTGGATGATCTTTAAGGTCCCTTCCAACCTGAACCATTCTATGCTTCTGTGATTCAAGGATGAAGCCCAGAGGAGCTGGGGCACTACAGACTGATAACGGTCTGACATTCTCCACCGAGAGCAAAGCGCAAAGAAGCTGGAGGCATCACAGAGCTGCCCGTTCCTGGGATGCTCCCCGGCTGCATCCCGCATCTCCCTGCTCTCTTTTCACCCACAATCCCCAAATCTCCTTGTCTCAACAGCTCTTTAGCCACGGTGGCGTGGGAAGGGACATCCCAGAGGAGGTTGGTCCACTCTCGCTCCATCATCCCACCCTGCAGGGACACGCCGTCGGCACACAGCCCCTCCTGGGACCCAGCCTGGCTCCAGCACTGCCTC
Organism: Numenius arquata; assembly: GCF_964106895.1. Lineage (NCBI taxonomy): Eukaryota > Metazoa > Chordata > Aves > Charadriiformes > Scolopacidae > Numenius > Numenius arquata. Next base: position 5,610,771 of record NC_133597.1, read on the forward strand.
TCCCAGCTCTGCCCGCAGATTTTAACTCGCTGCATTCGCACAACATTAACCCCACCTCCGCAATCCCTGGGAGAAACAGGAGTTTGGCCTGATATGTATTTAAAGATCCTCCGACGTACTTAGATATTTCCAAATATCTGCCACCCAGGCACGCAGCTTAACCCACTTCCAGACATTTTACCAATTATCCCGGGGGTCTTTCTGCACAGCCCATTACCCCGTAGATGTCACTAAGTGCTGCGTAAACAACCCTCTCCGCCGCGTGGCTGGCACTTAAGCGGACGAGGGGAAGCGGATTGCAGCAGGACAGCAAGCGGAGCCGTAACAGTCACAGCAGCCGGCTCCCCCCACGGAGAAAACCATTACCGGCGGCACAGCTGTGCCCTTTGCCCACCCAGAAATGGGCTGGAAAAAGGCAAATCGGCAGAAAAAAAAAAAAAAAAAAAAGCCAAATCAGGAGAAAAAGCCCACCCTCCGCACTGCTAATGTCCTGCCTGGCGGGGTCAAGCATAATTTGGGGTTTTTTCACGTGGTTTCCCACCCTCCGCACTGCTAATGTCCTGCCTGGCAGGGTCAAGCATAATTTGGGGTTTTTTCATGTGGTTTCCCACCCTCCGCGCTCCTGGCGGGATCAAGCCAAATTTGTTCGGTTTTGTTTTTTTTTTCCAGGAGGTTGATGGCTCTGCAGGGTTCACCCATGGGATGCCGGGGATCCAGCATGTGCAAGGACACCAAGGAAACTTCTATTTCCTTGCATGCCCCCATGCAAAGCGCTTTCTATACGTCCCTACGCCATAACGAAGCGTGTCCCACACGTGTGCACGCACTTCGTGCGTGGGCTGGAGGTGAGCAGAGCTACAGCAAGGTCAAGAGCCAAGAGGAACGGCATCCAAGAGGTGGATTTTGCTCCCAAAACAGGGTCCTGCTCATCACAGCAGCTCCAGGCCACGGGTTTCATGCACAGGGGAGTTTCTTTGCATGGGGGAGGCAGAGGATGTGGGGACCAAAGCCCCCTCTGGGTTTGTCCCGATGGGGTGGGTGAGGGATGTGCCACCCTCCAGCGTTTCCCGCATCCCCAGCCCAGGGACATGTGGCACAGCCGGGCTGATAACCCTAAATCCTCCCCCGTCTGCTTAATGCAAGGGCCCTTCGGGAATCCCCAGAGGCTCCATTTTCACCTCCCCTGCTCCCAGACACCGGGGAAACCAATCCTCCTCTTCAACTGGGACCAGTCCGACCTGACTCCCTGCAAAGCGGGCAGCACCTTGAGCTTTCCCAACAGCCCATCGCCCAGCCCACGTTGCCAGCTCCGAACGTCACCACGTGCTCTTCTCCCCTTCCCTTCCCTCCTCCCTATTGTTTTTTAAAAGCAGCCAGACTGTTAATTAAAAAGGCAGAAATCAATTGCCCTCATCTCCCCATCAGAAGCTCCTCTGCATGCAAGGATTAAAGCCTGCTTCTACTTTAAGTCAATTAGAGATAAGGGGAAGCTGACATTTCTACAACCCGCCTTATCAAACCGCTTGAAAACCGCTCAGATTAAAATGTAAAAAGATTATTTCTTCAGCTCTCTCTCTGCCTCCTTCCCTTCTTTTTTCTTTTTTTTTTTTTTTTAATTATTCATAAGAAACTCGACAACCGGTTGCCGATAGTCCGAGATAGCCCTGCTCTGCCACGGGTTTATTAGGAATTCTCAGCTCCGGGTGCTGGTATGAGCATCCTGTGGGATGCTGCGATCCCCCAGCACCCCCCAAAAAAGCAGGCAGAGGTGGAAAAGAGACCTCACAACTGCAAAATTCTATCCCTGTGGGCCACATCCTGCCACCCCCCCCTGCCCAGGGAAAGGGTCAACCCCCTGGTCTGGAACCCATCCTAATGAGCCTCTGCTGGACCTAATTAGCTGCTGGCAGGAGGAAGCTGGGATGCAAACCTCCATGCCCCGCGTCAGCTGCAGGCCAGGGACCAAATCTGAACCTAGAACGGGGTCTGAATGACAAATACAGTTGGGGATGGGGACAGGGACATTGCTGGCACAGCACTGCCTTTGTAAATCCCATGTCTGCTCCAGGATTTACCTCCCTGCGTCACCCAGTTAATGACCTCCGAAGCATCCCCAGGAATGGGGTAACATGGGGCTGGAGCTGGGAAATACAATTCAGCATCGAGTTAGCTCTTCTGAAAGGAAAGAGGTACCTGGTGAAATGAGAACTGTGGCATCTCCCCCATCCATCCATCCCTCCATCCCTCCATCCCTCCATCCATCAATCTGTATTCTCCTCCAAATGCCGGTTTAGGAAAGAAGAGAAAACATTAAAGTTTCATATCAAAAAAATGTTCGGGGATCTTTCCGAAACACTCAGAATGTTAGAAACAAACTACAACAGCAACAGAGGGATTTCACTGCTGGTTTTCAAGCAGAAGAAAAGAAAAAAATAATCTCATTTCAGCACCAGCTGCAGGAAGCAGAAAGCTCTTTATTCCCCAAAGCAGCAGAGCCACCCCTAAAGTCACCAAGACTAAAATCTTTACATCATATAAAACATCTGAGTCGTTCCCTGGGCTGGCCCGTGTCCCCACTGCCTCTCGTGTCCCGTCCCCCCCCACCCCCCCGAGCCCTGTGACACGGGGAGTCGCTGCTCCTGCAGCCACAGGGCTCCATGGTCCAGCTTGAAGGCAATGAGATACTGCAGCATCATCAGCACGGAAAGGACACGCGAGCATCCAAACCCTGAATCTCCCCAACAAATGGAGGGGAAAACGGGGGGAAGGGAGGGGGGCAGATCAATGGCTCCTTTTAGACGTGCACACAAAAAAAAACAGGGGGGGAGGAGGGAAAAAATGGGGGGAAAAAAAGGAAAAAAAGTTTAAAAAGGAGGAGAAATCGGAGAGAAAAAAAAAGGAGGGAGGAATTCAGGAAAAAAGAAAGGGGGGAGACATTGGAAAAAAGAAAGGGGGGAAAAACTGGAAAAAGAAAGGGGGGACAAATTGGAAAAAGAAAGGGGGGACAAATTGGAAAAAAGAAAGGGGGGACAAATTGGAAAAAAGAAAGGGGGGACAAATTGGAAAAAAGAAAGGGGGAGACATTGGGAATAAAAGGGGACAGATTGGAAAAAAACAAAAGGGGGGAATTAAAAAAAAAAGAAAAAAAAGAAGAAAAACAAAGAAAAAATGGAAAAAAAAGAGCAGGGGGGAACAAAAGGAAAAAAAACTGATGGGAGGAAAGTGGGGGCAAAGGACAGGAACCCAGCGGCTGCCAAGGAGCTCTGCACGGTGCTCTGCACGCACCAATGCCCGAAAAACCACAATTAAAACCATAAAACTGGGGAGATGCAAAGCACAGCCTTGTCTCATCCTTTGGGGGAAAGCCAGCAAGCGGCTGGGCTACCAAAACCAAGAAGAGGACTAGTGAGTCCCGTTTGTGGCTCTGCCCGTCTCTGCATCGGTGCCTCAGTTTCCTTTTTTAAGGAATAACCCTCACCACCTGCATAAGGATTTCATTAACTTAAATCGTTAAAGATTTATAAAGCACTTGTGAAAGCTCCCGCGCAGGAAATATTCCAACGTCGCTGAAAACGTCAACTATAACATATTAAATCTCTCTCTTAAAAAAATAATAATACGAGATTATGTCCCAGGAGGAAGTTCTCCCACCAGACTTCTCTATTCTTATAAAAATGATCCGGCATCACTTAACGGCTCATAAATTCCGTCTCACATTAAGCAGATATTAAACACGTATTTATAAAGGTTTAAACAGATCAGCTCGCTTAATTTTCACTTCTCCTTTAGGCAAAAAAGACAGAAAAAAAAGAAAAAAAAAAAAGGCGCATTTGAATGGTGAGAAAGTCCCGCCGTGGCCGATGGAGGAGATTCCGCATCGGACCGGACCCCGCACAGGAGGGAGCTGGGGACAGAAGGGGACCTTTCCTAAGGAAAGGCAAGGACCGGGGCTCAGCAGCACTTTATGGCCCTGCAGAACGGCGCCGACAGCCGAGTCCGTCAGGCAAAAATACAAGACCCTGCACTTCAGGAGGTCAGAGGGACTTAAACGTTAAGCAGAGGACATAATTCTCCCACCTACTTTAAAAAAGGGTATAAAAACAGACTAATTCCCCATTCAGCTGTAAAGACCAGACCTGTCCACCTACCAAACTGAGTTAAGCATAATTTTTCTTAATTGCTCGATTTTTAAATTTAGCTTTTAAACCCAAAGCCTACGGTCAGTCCATTCCGACAGCCCTGAGTTGCAAAACACATGGATATTGAATCCCGGAAAGGAGAAACTCTCTCCAAAGAGCATCTGAGCAACCACTGGCGACATAAAATACATAATCACTGAAATTCCTCATGGTCAAAATAATCCTTGGCCTTTCCTGAGATCCAGAAACATCATTTGAATGCCTTTACCCAAAGCAGCCCAAAAATGGGCGGGGGGGTGTTCAACCCGACCTGCTCGTTGGGTCAGGGGCTGCTTTTTTGGGTCCATCAATGTGACAAGATGACAAATAGAGACACAAAGTTGTGGAGTTTTTCCTGTTTGTCTTCGGGGTTTGATGAGAAAAAATCAAGGCTTTAAAGCTCAGTAAATAGCAGAAAAGTACACCGCGACCCAAGAAAAACAGTGCATTTGGAAGGGAAAGGCTTGGGGGGGAGGTCAAAGCCAAGGAGGTCTCCCTGTTGGGTGGCGAGCAAGGTCAGACCAGAGAGAGCAACTTCACATCTCACCATCCAACCCACAACCCTCCAACAAACCAGTTCCTGAGCTGAATTCCCTGAATATCGCCAGCGGGAAGCTTTCCGACGAAGCTGGTCTGCTGGGGAGCAATTAGAGAGGAAGGACACGGAGGAGAAATTAAATAAATTCCTTGGTCATCTTCAGCGCAGCAGGCACGGGGGAGACCGGCCATCCCAGACTCTCTCCTCCTGCATATTGAAGGGGGATTATCCTTGGCAGGATCGGAGTGGGAAGCAAAGAATTAAATGCCAAGCCCTGGGAGGGGTGGGGACATTGAGAAGGTGACCCTCCAGCCGCAGGTTGGGGAGGAGCCTCAGATCCCCTTATTCCAACCAAAAACTTGTCTTTTCTTCCTCGAAAGCCACCGCTGGACCCAGCGCCGAGACCGACCGACAGCCAACGCTGCATCCGTCCCAAATAAAGCAAGGATGACAGGTCCTTGCAAAACCCAGCAATTTGGCAGGGACGTGATGAGTAACCCTCCAACCGGTTTTTTCTACCTAATCCACCACCTGCTTCTAAGACGTCCACAAAAGGCTTTTTTTTTTAACAACAAAAATAATAATAATAATAAACCAACTCCATTATTATCACATAAAGCAATCTACGCACATAATATTTCTCAAACGCTCTGTGCCTTCACTCGAAAATTTCTAGGTTTGACAAAGATTGGATATTGCTGTCTGGATGAACATGATACAATAGGAGTAAAGCCAGACATCTTTATTCCCCGGGGGAAAAAAAAAACAAAAACAAAACAAACCACAAAAAAAAAAGTCAAAACATGTAAATTTGCTTTTGTAGGAAATTCTAAGACTTTGAAATCCAGGGCAAAACTCTCAGAATTTCCTTCACATCACAGAATATTCCCAAGGAACAGCCTTTTGACCTCGCTGAACGCTTTCATTTTGATTCCAAGGTGGGTTTTTTTTATTATTATTATATAAAATAAGACAAAAAGATAAGGCTGGAACATAATATTCCAGCCTGTGAAAATGATCCCCATTGGTGATGCTCTGCAAAAGCTCCAGGGGAAGTGACCTTCCCAGAACATAGAACGGTTTGGGTTGGAAGGGACCTTAAAGACCATCTAGTTCCAACCCCTCTCCCATGATATTTTAATTTTACTGTAACTGGTGATGGAAAAGCCCCCCACCACAAACCCGTTGCCTCGTAGGGACTTTGAGAGCCCTCAAAGAGGAGAAAGAGAGGAGCCTCCTCCACGAAATCCAACAGGCAACACCATGCAGAGGTATGAGACGAGACCCCTCTTTCTGCAAGGCATAATTAACCTTTCTGTCGCTGGAGATCATTAAAAAGAAGAGCTTAAAAGGGAACCAAAAGGATGGAGGACTTATATGAGCGATGAGAACTTGAGTAGCTCCACGGCAGAGTAAAACGAGTCCTTGTGCTTCAGGGTCAGAAGGGAACTTCTCCAAGTGGGACGTCACCCTGGAGCCACACTCTGGGAACCTTCTTGGACCTTCCCCAGCCTCCCATTCTTCAGGAAGAGGACAAGGGGACAAGCTGGCCCACTGATCCTACAAGCCCCACGCTAGTCCCAAAGCCGGGAGAACTGAAGAATAAAGTGACAAAACCCTCGTGTTTCTGTGCCAGGGTCACTGGAAGCGTGGCACCGGCTTGTCCCTTTTAATGAGTGTTAATGCTCTCCTTTCATTTCAGCGGCCATGGGACGCCAACACATTTATCTGTTTTATGAGTCTCAGTTCAATTTCAAGAGACATTTCTTTGGACATCGAGCATTGTAATTTGCACAAGCTCCCCACGGCGAACGGCTAAAGTTTGAAAAATCACCGAGTGAGTGATCAAACACATTATAAAAATAGTCAGGCAAATGCACCACTATCTTCTCCTCAAGAGCCATTTATAGGGGCCAATCCAAAAGCCATTGAAGTCAATGGAAAGGCTCCTGCAGAATTCAATGGGGTTTTGATCGAGTCCTTATTGTGCTATCCATAAGAAATAGGTCAGATATTTATATATAAGTCTTGAAATGTTGCGTGCCACCATGCTGGCAGCTTGCCTTTTTTGAGTCACAGCGTCACTTTTTGCCGTACCCGCTGCAAAACCCAAAGTATTTCGCAAGTCCATCTCACCAACCTTTCCTACTTTGGCACCGCCACCACGTTAGCTTTCACCTCGGCTTCTCCCTTCTGCTGCCCAAAACCCACCCCCAGCACCTTTCTCCCCTGACCTGGTAATGGTTTCCCATCAAGTTTCCACCTCTTTTGCGCAAGGGTAACTCAAACCTAGAAAATTGCTACTGGCATCCACCCAGAGGGGACAACAACACAGGAAGGACATGGACCTGTTGGAGCGGCACAGACCAGAGGAGGCCATGGAGATGCTGGGAGGGCTGGAGCCCCTCTGCTGGGAGGACAGGCTGAGGGAGTTGGGGGGGTTCAGCCTGGAGAAGAGAAGGCTCCGGGGAGACCTTGGAGCCCCTTCCAGTCCCTCAAGGAGCTCCAGGAAAGCTGGGGAGGGACTCTTGATGAGGGAGGGGAGCCCTAGGAGGAGGGGGAAGGGTTTGACACTGGAAGAGGGGAGATGGAGCTGAGATGTGGGGAAGAACTTCTTTGCTGTGAGGGTGGTGAGAGCCTGGCCCAGGTTGCCCTGAGAAGCTGTGGCTGCCCCATCCCTGGAGGGGTTCAAGGCCAGGTTGGAGGGGGCTTGGAGCAACCTGCTCTAGTGGAGGTGTCCCTGCCCAGGGCAGGGAGGGTGGAACTGGATGATCTTTAAGGTCCCTTCCAACCCAAACCATTCTGTGATTCTACGATAACAGAGGGTGTGTAGTTACATGAGCCTGTTATTAAACCAACGCACCCAAACGGGAGCAAACACCCTTGTGAGCACCAACCTATTTCGGTTTAGGACGGGCTTCTTCCAGTTTAATCTTCAACATGTTCCCCCTCAAGCTGAGCCAAAGTGGAGCAACTCCTCCTGCGTGTTTTCCAGCTTAAATATATCAGGTTAAAATTCATATTAAACCATACGGGGAGACAAGTCTGGTGCTGTCGGCGAGACCTTCGTTACACACACCTTGAGAGCGCGACTGCAAATTAACGACCTTATTTTGCCTCCCGTCTGTGCTATTTCGGGATAAGTTGGGATGGGGCTTGGACTAGGTGCGGGGAACACTATTTCAACCGAACACACAGGCTTCCAGTGAAATAATTGTTACTCGCTAACGAAGCGAGTTCCTTCAGTCCCAGGTTTAGTTTGGATGAGGCTTTCGAGTCAATATTTCCGGGGGCAACAAACCTCACCCTTTATCCGTCTGACGCACCTACCAATTTTTGAGCGCTGTGAAATAAATAGAAGCAAGGCTCAACCCTTTAAACCATTATTCATAAGCTTAAATCTATAGGAGTGAATAATCCCCCTGAAAGGCGCTTCTCGTATACTCCAAGTGAAATACGTGCCTGTTTACCAATTAGTAGGACTGCAGTGAGTTTATTCGGTGTAGTTTTGTGTTAATTATTTATAACGCTTTGCGGTACACACTAGCAAATGTACAGCAGCGTCTCCTCTAAGAGTAATGAGACCTCAGTCCCGTGGAAACTCCCTGCAGCACCCGTTATTAAAACTTCATTGAAGTGAGAGAAGAAATGGATGGTTTTCTGCATCTGCGGCGCGAGCGGCAAACTTCTACCGAGGCGAATTGAGCCTTTGTACGGCTTTTCTGGTCCTTTCGGTAAAAATCAATGGCGAGAAATAGCAACACGCACGTTTTCACTAGGCCTTTTTTTTTTTTTTTTTTTTTTTTTTTTAAGAAAGACACTTTGGGAATTTGTGTCACTTTAATGACTCGTCATTTTAAGCAACCGAGGACCGGGGAGATGGGTGAGCGGCTCCGAGGAGCACTAATGGAGCTTAAGGTAGGTGTTCTTGTAGGATCAATTTGACTGCAGATAAGTCTTGCTTCTTGGCACAGATTTGATGAATGCTGGGCATGGCTTAAAGATGAGATAATCTGCTCAATTTATTCTTATTATTTATTTGCTATCCTTGTGACAAAATGAATTATGATTCCGCACTGAGCCAGAAGCAGGGATAAAGTTACCATTGGGGAAGAATATGTCATTGTAATAGTATCTGCTTCTATTTTTTTATATTTTTTTTTTCTTCCCCCTGAATGAAATCAGTACACTGAAAAAAACGCTTCGCGTATAACCTGGAGGAATCATTTCCAGACAGCAAAGGGGTAAACTGAGCCTTTTTGCTTCACTGTACAAACACAATTACTACAACAGCGGCTTAATACAATTGTTTATACAGATGCCGAGTGTTTCCAACAGCCAGGAAAAAAAAAAAAAAACCAAACCCTCGTCTTTCTAGGAAAAGCCATGCAGGGCTCAGCAACCCTGCGCCGGAGGTGGGATTGGGATGCAGAGAGGTGAATTGAGGGGGGAGCGTCGGATGATCCCCACTTGCCCCAGCACGATGCGAACCCCTCCTTCACCTGAGGTCGGCAGCGACCTTGGGAAGAGCCTCCCGCCAGATGCACCCGAGCCACGCTTGCCCACATTGCTGGCCAAGCCCAACGGGCAACCTGCAGCAGGTCTACCTGCCTGCCTGAGAAGTACCAACAGCCATTTCTCCTCAGCAGGTCACCAGCTCCACGGGAGGGCTTTTGGGGGCAGGACCAAGCGCTGAGCAAACAGCCAGCAGTTCAGCTCCCAGTGCAAAATAAAACCAAATACGCATATTTTCTTTAGTTTATATGAAATACCACACCTCCAGCACCTTGTTGAGGAGATCTGTAGGTACCTTAGACCTTAGCACCAAGGTTTCACCCATCATAGGGCAACCTGTACAGACACACAGCTTGGCCACCATCAGATGATGCCTCAACCTCTTGTGCACAGAATCATGGAATGGTTTGGGTTGGAAGGGACCTTAAAGATCATCTCGTTCCACCCCCTGCCCTGGGCAGGGACACCTCCCACCAGACCAGGTTGCTCCAAGACCCCTCCAACCTGGCCTTGAACCCCTCCAGGGATGGGGCAGCCACAGCTTCTTGGGGCAACCTGGGCCACCACCCTCAGAGCACGAAGCGAGATGGTCACCCAGTTGGAATTCAACCAGTAGCTGGGAAAACAGTTTGGGTATGAGGTAGACTCACGTTTAGCTCCCCTCCTTGCAACAATTTGACGGGTGGCTTTGAGTCGATCGTCTCCATTCCCCGACCTCATCAGAGGGTGAATATTTCCCTGCGATCGAGCGTATAAACCTGGCAGAAGCGATAGTCTGATGTTCTACATACCACAGCCCATTAATTTACTATCAGAGGGGTGTTACAAGGATAACTGCATTAACGCTCGCGTCTCTGAACATCTGATTGTTGGGCAGCCGAGGACGTCTCAGGAACGTGACACACACGTACTTAAATTTGCTACCTACACACAGCGCCGGGGTATTAAGGCTTCATCAATACCTCATGTTTATTTTCCCCTCACATAAAGAAAGGGCACGAGCTTTTTGAAGAGCTGAGCCGCAAGAAGAACGCGCAAGGTTAAAGCCCTGAAAAGTCCCCATCAAGGAGCTGACTGGATTACAGCCAAAGCTGCAGCGAATTTCTCTCTTTCTTCCCAGACAGGGATCTAAACATAAAAAAATAGGTTTTTTTGGGGGGGAGGAATTCCGCCTAATTCCATCAAATCCTTTTTGTCATTTCTTCACCATCCTTTAAACATCTGACAAGGCCAATCGACCGCGCCAGGCACAGAGGGAATCGCAGAGCCGGGGCTATAACTCTAAGTTCATTAAGCGTGAATTATTATTTGAGCCAGCCTCAATTTTCGCCAGCAGAATTAGACATTCCTAAAATAATGTCCCTGACACATGCAGAAAATGGGCTTTACGGCTCTCACCTTGAACTCCGCCAGAACTCCCACCTCATCTGTTACCCTTCCACGGGCAGGAGACGGAGCGCAGCGCCGCAGCTTCACCTTTAATTATGCCGGGTATTTAAGGGCTAATGTTCATAGAAGAGGAGTATACGAGGCAATAAATGGCTTTTGCGGGTGATTAAATGCCCAAGCAGAACAGAGGCACTTGATAAGCGCAAAGGCCGTTTGCTCGGTTATGCTCCCGGCGCCGTGAACTTTATTCCCGCTTCCCGACGAGGAAGGAGAATATTCAACAAGCTGCAGCCAGGGAAAGAAAAACATCAAGCTAGTGGATTTAATTTTTTAAATTTTTTTTTTTTTTTTCTTTTCTTCACCGCTTATTCCTTCGCTCTGCCCAAGCGCCACAACTTCAGGAGTTTAAATGACAGGTGAAATGTCACAAATCGCCCAGATCAAGGAAGGCACCGGCCCAACCGCTTGCTGTAGGGAACATAAATCACCTTCCCCTACGTGACTGGGGGCTGACCTGCTGGAGAGCAGCTCTGAGGAAAAAGACCTGGGAGTCCTGGTGGACAACAGGATGACCATGAGCCAACAACGTGTCCTTGTGGCCAAGAAGGCCAATGGCATCCTGGGGGGCATCAGGAAGAGTGTGACCAGCAGGTGGAGGGAGGTCATCCTGCCCCTCTGCTCTGCCCTGGGGAGGCCCCATCCGGAGCACTGGGTCCAGTTCTGGGCACCCCAGTTCCAGAAGGACAGAGAACTGCTGGAGAGGGTACAGCAGAGGGCTACAAAGATGATGAGGGGCTTGGAGCATCTCTCTTAGGAGGAAAGGCTGAGGGACTTGGGTCTTTTTTAGTCTGGAGAAGAGAAGGCTGAGGGGGGATCTGATCAACACCTATAAATACTTAAGGGGTGGGTGTCAGGAGGATGGGGCCAGTCTTTTTTCAGTGGTGCCCAGGGACAGGACAAGAGGGAACAGGCACAAACTTGAACATAAGAAGTTCCATCTAAACATGAGGAGGAACTTCTTTACTTTGAGGATGGCAGAGCCCTGGAAGAGGCTGCCCAGGGAGGTGGTGGAGTCTCCTTCTCTGGAGACATTCAAACCCCACCTGGACACGTTCCTGTGGGACCTGCTCTGGGTGGACCTGCTCTGGCAGGGGGTTGGACTGGATGATCTCCAGAGGTCCCTTCCAACCCCATATCATCCTGTGATTCTGTGATTTCCCGTCCTTTCCACAGAGCAAACCCATGAAGCAAGGAGAGAATTTAACGGAGCAACACAGGCTGGCACCCAGGCGGCTTCCCCAAGGGCCAGCGAGCAGCAGGTGACGTGCCAATGGCTCGTGCCAGCCCTGGGGACACAGTAGATGGGACCTGAACCATGACAGCACCAGGTCTGGCCAAGCCTTGGGCAGGGTGAAGTGGGGCTGGGCACCTAGAAATGCCCCCATGGGGCTGGCTGAGCCTCTGCTGGCTTCTTTAAATGGTTGTGGGGAGGAAAAAAGTCACCTTTAAGTCCAAAAAAAAAGTATTCTTACTAAGTACTTAAATTCAGAATTCTGTTTGGGGTTCTTTCTTGATCATTGCAAAATCCTTCTTTCTTCCTTTTTTTTTTTTTTTTAAATTTAATTTTTATTTTCTTGGACGGAGAGTCTCCAGAAGCATCTTTGTATCGGCGCTTCCTTCCATTTATAGCTGCAGCCCACAGGCTGCAAAAGCAGCGCTTAAATACCAGTCTGGCCATATGTCCAGCAGCACAAGAAATCTATAACTCTTATTTTGCATCGGGTCACTTCCACCCAGCGTGACTAAGGACATCAGCACCACTCGTTAGCAGATATTCCCTATTTCCTGCCAGTGCTTAAGCGAGAGCTTTTCCTTGCCATAAAATCAAGCACAGAGCCCATCTCCTCGGCCTTTTTAATTTCCTCCCCTCTCTGCTGAGCCCAGGAATTTGCCCGTCTTTTGCCAGCGGCGGGTTCCGGAGCTGCCCCTCTGCGAGGCCACCGTGAAATCCCACCTCTCCAGCAAGGACACTCGGATAAACCATCACCCATCCCAGCATTTCTCTCCCTAGAATAAATTCTCTTCCATATACAGCAAATTTACCCTGGTTTTTTTTTTTTTTTTTTCCTTTTCCCTTATTTAATAATGATATTTACCTCTCCAGAAGGACACAGCCATCGCCACACGCAAGACTGCAAACTAGTTTACCCAGATCCTTCTCATAACTCCCATCGCTCCATTATTAGGGCAACTTTATATTTCTCTTGCAGTCAAAGGCCACAGCCCCGGTCACCCCGTGTTTCAGACCATTAAGAAATAAGTTAAACAAGATTAGACCCCAGAGGAAATTTGAGGCCCTCTACTGTTAAGCTTTTGCTGCAATGAAAATTGATCTATTTGTCTTATTCTCCATTTCCCGTCAAGCTGATGGTTTTCAGCTCCTAACAAGGCTCGGCCATGCACGACGTTCATACCCACTGCATCCCCAGTGCTTCAGACTCTTCCAAGCTCAACTATCCAGCATACGTTAAAAAAAAATAATTAAAATTATTAATTAAAAAATATTTCATATCCAATTATTTAATGGAAAATCACATTAAGGTTCAAAGAGAGCACAGGCAGGTCTATATTTCCCCTCTCCTCCTTGGTTTCTCCTCCTCCCATATGAACCCTTCTGCGAATAAAACCCAACAATCATCACTGCAACCTAATTTTCCTTCTGGATGGGAAAGGAGCATCCTATGAATGAAATAGTCCTCTCCAAGCAAAATATTCCTCTCTTTTCTGACTTCCTTGTCCTCACCACTGAGCTGGTCGCTGTTATTACAGCCCCTTCCAGCGTCTGAAGGGGGCCCACAGGGAAGATGGGGAGGGCATGTAGTGATGGGATGAGGAGTAGTGAGAAGATGAGGGGTAAAGGTTTTAAACTCAAAGAGGGAAGATTTAGATCAGGTATTAGGAAGAAATTCTGTACTATTTACAAATTCCCACTCCCCAACAGGGAGGCACCGTCTCGTCTTGACCACGAAGGAGAAAGCTCCCCTTCTCCAGATCTATCATAAGGAGACCTTCCACTTGGTCATTGGCAAGAGAAGAAAAATCGGTTCAGTGAACAAAACAGCTTCTGTGATCCTGATATTATTATTATTTATTTTCTAAGACAGCAGAAACCACACCTCTCTCTGCCAGGAAAGGATGCTGGAGATGGAAAAGAGGTGAATACCCTCAATATTGGTATTTCTGCTTTACCAAGAGAGAAACCAAAGCACACAGAGACAGAGCGACCAAGGCACCAAGTGGGATATTGCTCCCAAAAGCCCACGGAGAGTAGGATCTACCAAAACATAGACACACACATCCTTTAAGGCTTGCAAAAGGTTCAGACAGAATTACCCCCAACTGCCCAAAATTCAACCCGAGCATCCCAAGGGCCATGCACCCACCACTCGGCATGGTCCAAGAAGCAGCAAGGGATGCTGCCGATATATTCATCAATGACTTGGATGAAGGGATGGAATGTACCTTCAGCAAGTTTGCTGATGATACAAAACTGGGAGGGGTGGCTGACACACCAGAAGGCTGTGCTGCCATCCAGAGAGACCTGGACAGGCTGGAGAGTTGGGCAGAGAGAAACGAGATGAAATTCAACAAGGGCAAGTGTAGGGTCCTGCACCTGGGGAGAAATAACCCCATGGACCAGTAAAGGTTGGGGGTGACCTGCTGGAGAGCAGCTCTGAGGAAAAAGACCTGGGAGTCCTGGTGGACAACAGGATGCCCATGAGCCAGCAACGTCCCCTTGTGGCCAAGAAGGCCAATGGCATCCTGGAGGGCATCAAGAAGAGAGTGACCAGCAGGTGGAGGGAGGTCATCCTGCCCCTCTACTCTGCCCTGGGGAGGCCACAGCTGGAGCACTGGGACCAGTTCTGGGCTCCCCAGTTCCAGAAGGACAGGGAACTGCTGGAGAGGGTACAGCAGAGGGCTACGGAGATGATGAAGGGCCTGGAGCATCTCTCTGCTGAGGAAAGGCTGAGGGACTTGGGTCTTTTTAGCCTGGAGAAGAGAAGGCTGAGGGGGGATCTGATCAACACCTATAAATACTTAAGGGGTGGGTGTCAGGAGGATGGGGCCAGTCTTTTTTCAGTGGTGCCCAGGGACAGGAACAAGAGGGAACGGGCACAAACTGGAACATAAGAAGTTCCACGTAAACATGAGGAGGAACTTCTTTCCTGTGAGGGTGGCAGAGCCCTGGAAGAGGCTGCCCAGGGAGGTGGTGGAGTCTCCTTCTCTGGAGACATTCAAACCCCACCTGGACACGTTCCTGTGCAACCTGCTCTGGGTGACCCTGCTCTGGCAGGGGGTTGGACTGGATGATCTCCAGAGGTCCCTTCCAACCCCATATCATCCTGCGATTCTGTGATGCAGGGGGAGGATCACTGAAGCCTTCAAAGTCCCCCAGCATCCCTTCTCCTCCACGCTACTAACGCAGCAGGGGCCGGGGTTGTTTACACCGAGCTGCCGGCATAGCTCAGGTGTTGATTTATGTTAATTATTTTATATTTCTTTTGCTTTAATTCAGCGCCTTGGGAAAGGGGGGTGGTTAGAATCAGGAAGCCAAGAGCCACCATACCGGATGATTTCCTAGAAAGACACACTCTGAAGACTAAAATAAGCCGGTGAGGGATGGGATTAATTTGTTCAAGTGACATATCTCCACTGGCTTTGCTGGGAAGAAGGGAGCAGGAGGGGGATGCAGAGAGGACGGGGAGATGCAGCCCAGAAAGCAGCTTTGAAGACCCCCTTGGTCCAGGAGAGGACATCTCACCCGTTCCCACCAAAGCCTGCGAGACTTCTCATCGATTCGAGCCCAGCTCCAGCGCTTCGGGAGCACGAAGAGAAAAGCATGGGATTTCCAGAATTTGGGAGAATTTGGAGCAGCCTGAGCTAAAACGCCGCCTGGTGAGCACAAGGGTTGGTGTCCCCAGCAGAGGTACCTTCCCCTCCTCCCTCTCCCCCTCCTCTTGCGGCTGCGACTCCGTGCCAAAGCCAGCTCGCTGCTATTTTATTTTTCCCCAAACATAGCAGTTAGTCTACGAGAAGACATTCTCTCTCATCACAAATTTTGCCTCGATAAAATGTGACATTTTCCTGCCTTCACCTATTTATTGCACAACATGAACTCATTCTCTGGTGCCCATTTCCATGCAGAACTTTCCTCTTCCATTTATTTATTTATTTAATTAATTAACTGGGGGGAAGAAACTCTGCTGCTCCGGTCTCATCCCTAAAGCAGCGATCTAAAACCCTGTTTACAGACAGGCAAATTTCTGTTTGGCGCTCTCGAGATTTCTCTTTTCAAACCACAGACTTCCTTTATAACCCTGAATAAATCCCTAGGGGGTGGGGGGGACAGGAATTATTCCGCCACCTTTTATTAACTTGGACCGTGCACTTCTCCCCTGCCCCCGGATCAGCTGTCTGTAAAATGGGAATAACGATAGCGGGGCAGGTCCGTCTCTCCCTATCCGCTCGTACAGCACCTTGCACGGTGTCAGGCTGGGATTTTGGGGCAGCTGCCGAAATGTGATGATAAATCAGATTTGCCAGGGAGGTAGATGGGACCTTGTTAGCTACCGGGCAGAGGTGATAATAGATAAGATAAAGCCTACATGTCTATATGCTGTAAAACAAGGCGGCTCGGGCCAGGGCTCCCGTACCAATTTGCAGCCGGAGCACGACAAAACCCCAGCAGACGTCCCGGGGAAATAGGTGCTACTCCGAGAAGAAAGTGGGGAGCTGCTTATTTACTGATGTCAAAAAGCGTGGAGGCAGCCGCAAGGACCCATCAACCTGTGATTGCCCTGGAAAATAATCCCGGCTTCCCAGCTTTCCGCCTCTGGAGACAAAAAAACCCCAAAAAATCAATCCGGAGCTGAGATTGGATACAGTAATACAATATTTATGGCTTTGGCACTCGAGTCCGGCGCTGCCTGGCTGAGGAGGGGATGAAGTGTCGTTCCTGGAGCATCCCATGGGTGCCCAAGTGATGCTCAAACGGAGCTGGATTCATTGGGGCGCTGCCTGCTCCGCTGTCCCTGCGCTCAGCTGAGGGATTTATAGCAAGGCCATAAACGCATCGCCCTCCCATCCAACCACCCCTCTCACTTCATCAACATTTCCATACGCCTGAAACCAAGGGAAGAAATAGGGTCCTGAAGACAAGCCCTGCTATCCCCCAGGAGTTTCCTTGCCCAGGGTGGGTGCTCTGTGCCTGGCCACCCCTGCAACAACCACGCAAGGTGCTGGCACTGCCAAAAAATCCCCCCGATACCACAGACTTGATGGTCCCAGTACTGGAGCTGGGTGGGAAAGGCAGCTGGGAGCTGGATGAGACCACCCTGCTGGACCCCATCCAGCCATGGTGACCCAGGAGACCCATCCAGGGGACTAGCGACAGAGGGGACCAACAAATGGGTCCTGCCACAGCCTTCCCAGGTTTATTAATTAGGGCTTATTCATAGAATAGAATCATAGAATCGTCCAGGTTGGAAGAGACCCTTGGGATCATTGAGTCCAACCATCAACCCTACTCTACAAAGTTCTCCCCTACACCATATCCCCCAACACCACATCTAAACGTCTCTTAAACACATCCAGGGATGGTGACTCAACCCCCTCCCTGGGCAGCCTGTTCCAATGCCCGACCACTCTTTCTGTGAAAAATTCTTTCCTAATGTTCAGTCTAAACCTACCCTGTTGGAGCTTGAAGCCATTCCCTCTCCTTCTGTCATTAGTTACCTGTGAGAAGAGACCAGCACCAACCTCTCTACAGTGTCCTTTCAAGTAGTTGTAGAGGGTGATGAGGTCTCCCCTCAGCCTCCTCTTCCTCAAACTAAACAGTCCCAGCTCCTTCAATCGTTCTTCCTACGATTTATTCTCCAGGCCCTTCACCAGCTTCGTTGCCCTCCTCTGCACCCGCTCCAGCACCTCGATATCTCTCCTGTATTGAGGTGCCCAATTCCTTCAAGGCCACGTGGAGGCCACCGGGCACCCAACTCATTGCTTCGCTTGCCGAGATGCTCGGTCCTGGCACACACGTGTGCAAGGAGGGCACGGGGAGAGAAAGGAGGGGTAAGTCCTCGGTGCCAGACACCAACCCTACGAGAAAGAACCTGCCCTGTCAACCCAACCACCAGCAGGCAATGCCCAGCAGAGCCGCGGCCGTGCCCCAAGAACATGGAAAGCAGCGATGGGGGAGCAGGCAGATCCCCACAAAGCATTCCCAGCGAGGGATGCCACGGGGGGCGGCGGGCACCGTTACCCCTCCGTCTCCAGAAGAATTTATAGGGCTGTCCCGGTGACACACCGTCTCAGTAACCGCAGAATGGCAGTTGTAAAAAATCCCATTTGCCAGCGTATTAGAATCCTATTAGCGCTCCCGGCGGAGAAATAACGCCGGCCCTCCTGGCGGGATTAAAGGGACTAGGACTCAGCCTCCGCAGTTTTATGGCCCTCTCCCCCATTTGCTGATCAAACTGACAGATATAAAGCTGCAGGCGAGAAGTGTCCTTGGCCCATAAGCCCCACGATGAAACACAAAATAAACCCAACTTTGAAGCAACACAAGTGCCGGGAAGCGGGCGCCGGCGCTGCCAGGGGAGTGCAAGGGGCCGTTTCTGCTTCTTTGCAGCATCCTCTCCTTCAGCCCAAATTTTTTTTTTTTGGGGGTGGGGTGGGTTGGGGTGGGAAGATGCAGGGCTGGTGCAGAGACATGGCAGGAAGGACAACAGGGCGTCCTTCAGTCCCCATACCCCATCCACGCGTGACGCAGGGTGCCGCGGGTACCACCTAACGAACCCTGTTGTGCCTCCCACCCCTTTTAAAGACCGATTTTCACAAAACACGGGCAAGCAGCGTAATTACCGTAATGATCACTCAGAAATACCTATTGATTGTCTGGGGATGCTGCAAGGGAAAAAAAAAAAAAAAAAAAAAAAAAAAAAGCTGTTTAATAAAAGTAAGGAGGCGGAGCAGCACCAACGGGCAATCCCTACCCAAAATGCTCGGAGCAGGGGTCAAACATCCAACTTTCAGCCCCTCGAGGACAGGCTTTGATTTTCGAGCTAAAGAAGTGACTCCACCCCCTGGAGACACTGCACATCGTCGTCGTCATCAACTGCAGGAGCAAGTTCAGGGAGCGGGTACACAACGAGCCTTCATCACCTTCCCT
The DNA here is from genome assembly GCF_964106895.1 of Numenius arquata. Classification (NCBI taxonomy): domain Eukaryota; kingdom Metazoa; phylum Chordata; class Aves; order Charadriiformes; family Scolopacidae; genus Numenius; species Numenius arquata. Next base: position 5,629,618 of record NC_133597.1, read on the forward strand.
CACCACACGCTCCCCGGAGCCGAAAGCCCTTGTGCCCATTTCACAGATGGGGGAAGCGGAGGTCGAAGAGGGGAAGAGGAGGCCAAAGAGTGGAAGCAACTCTCACACAAGCCAAAATAATTTGTCTTCCAGCCCTTACCTATGTGCCTGAGCGGAATTATTTGTGTGTGCTCACGTGTGGTCACACCAACACCCTCCCTTACACCCCAAACCAGGTTCAGATGCCTTTCACATGCAACGGGCTCCTCCAACAGATCTCCTTCTGCCATGCAAAATCCTGCAATGGGATTTTTTTTTTTCCTTCTTTTCCTGGCTTTGGGGCACAAGGCCGCCCAAAGCAGGGCTGAACACATGCTCAGCGCAAGGAAAGGCTGGGGTTGGTTTTTTTTTTTTTTTTCCTTCCCAAGACACACACAGGAGCTTACAAGGCACGGATGCCCCCAGGGCACGTGTGCTGCTTTTTCAGGGTCTCCGGGGAGCCCCTTAGCTCCCCAGGGCAGAGGAGACGGTGTGGGGCTGGGATGTGGGCAGCCCTGGCAGCTTTCCCCGCTCCCTGGACTCCCAAGCGCAGCCTGGCTGGGGAGAATAAATAAATAATTGCGGACTGCTTGCTCAGCACGGCTGTAAATAGTTCATGAGTTCCAGGAGATTTATTCCCCCCTCTTCTCGCCTTAACGAGCCCACAGCAGCCATGGAGAGATGGGAAGGTTCATAGTTTACAGCCGCCAACCGGCATTTTTCAGGGGGAACGGGGAGCCCTGCGCCGCAGCGGGGCTCACGGGAACAGCAGGCACAGACCCATCGGCTCATCCACCAGCTCCTGCCCGTTCCCAAAAACAGGAATTATAGACCCACCAGATGATGAGCAGATGCTTTTCCTCGCCCTTAAGGAGTTGCTAAGAGGTCCTTGATGATGCTCCTGTTTGCTGCCTTCATTCTGAAGTGCCTCTATCCACCAGACCTTAGGAAGACCCTTCTCAAGAGATTTACAGCGTGGTCTTACACAAACTCAGGAGACCTGGGTGGGCTCCCAGGGAAATGGTCCATCCACAAGAGATTTGCAACGCAGGAGGTATTAAGAGTTAATTAAGAGGTATAAGCATGACAGCCACCCCAGGGACAGACACACAGAGCTGAGGGCTGCAGAAGAAGTCGCCTATTCATCCAAGCTTTCGTTTTTGAGGTCCCTGCTTTATTTCCAAAGCCAACTCGGCCAGACAGGGTTGGTTCCAGGAGAATATCTCCCCTGCCACCACCCTCTCCCTTCCAGCCATCTAACAAAAGGGCCAAGCAAAGCGCGTGAGCTCCACCGGGCACCCACCCCTCCTGGCAGCAGCAGAGCCGGCGCTGTAAAGGCTTTATCAATCCCCGGAGCCATCCAGCCTCCCCTGCTAGGTCTCTTTATTATGTGCCTTGACATTTCAAAGGGTTATATTTCCGCCTGTGAGAACCATCAGTCCAGCAGCACACAGTAATATATGGAGTAATAGAGTCTCAGCACAGCAGGTTTAATCTCATATTGCTGAAGCCCCTGGTGTCCTAGCTGAAGTAAGTTTGTCATTAGGAATTCCTTTCTCCCGACTGCAAGCTTGTTTTGTTTGGGGTTATTATTTTTCCCCTAAAGAGAAGAGAAACACTCGAGATTGATTTATGACTTTCCCATTTCCTCCCGTGCAATGCAAACTGGCAAGCTCTGGGCAGGAGGAGAGAGATGGGGAGAGAGAGATGAGATGGGGAGAGATGGGGAGAGATGGGGAGAGATGGGGAGAGATGATGGAGAGAGCCCGGCGCTGGCTCTCCTCGCCAGCCGGCACGGCCGCACCGTGTCACTGCCACCACGGGTTGGGTGACACCACGGGGACCCTTCTCCAGCCCTGAGCCCTTTGCACAGATGACTCCACAGCTTCACCCCAGCAGATTTACCAGCAGTGCTGGAGAGCCAAGGAAGATTAACGATCAGCCCTGCTGCAGCCACTAATTCAATGAGAGGGCTGGCTCGGAAGGGGCAAGGCAGGGGAAGGGAATAAAATCCTGGCATTTTCCACGGTGCCAACTTGGATTCGGAGGGACAAAGCAGCAAAATGGGGCAGCAGAGACTGAAAAATCAGAATTCCTCTGCGCCTATACCCAAGGGAAAGGGGTTGAGGCCCTAAAAAGCTGAAAGCATTAGGAGCAGATCAAAGACATACTGGAGGCAGCCAGCCGCCCAGCCAGGAGAGGGCCCTGGTGTTCCCACGCCCATGGGTCACGTTCCTCCAGACTAACGAGCCTCAAATTTACCTCCCAGTCTAACCACAGCCCTTGGGAGAAGATGCCAGCATGAAATTGTTTCATTTCCTCTGGGGATCCCAATCACCTGGGAAAGATGAGCTTCAGGGGTCAGTCTGACACAGCACGACACATAAGCAGCCACACGTTGCACGGCTGGAGATGGGCACTTGCCCTTGAACCTCCAAACCCAGCCATCCCAGCGCTCCTGCTTTGGCATACGGCCGAGCTGCTCGTGCGGCATCTTCCCAACCATCACAAACTGAAGCCCAGCACCCAACCCGATGCTCATCGGTATTTTACAGAATCACAGAATTATGTGGGGTTGGAAAGGACCTCTAGAGATCATCTAGTCCAAGCCACTGCTGGAGCAGGGTCACCCAGAGCAGGTCCCACAGGAACAAAGGCAGATTTTTAATGTCTCCAGAGAAGGAGACTCCACCACATCTCTGGGCAGCCTCTTCCAGGGATCTGCCACCCTCACAGGAAAGAAGTTCCTCCTCCTGTTTAGATGGAACTTCCTACATTCAAGTTTGTGCCCGTTCCCTCTTGTCCTGTCCCTGGGCACCACTGGAAAAAGACTGGCCCCATCCTCCTGACACCCACCCTTTCAGTATTTATAGGCGTTGATCAGATCCCCCCTCAGCCTTCTCTTCTCCAGACTAAAAAGACCCAAGTCCCTCAGCCTCTCCTCCTAAGAGAGATGCTCCAGGCCCTGATCATTTCCGTAACCCTCTGCTGTACCCTCTCCAGCAGTTCCCTGTCCTTCTTGAACTGGGGAGCCCAGAACTGGACCCAGTGCTCCAGATGGGGCCTCCCCAGGGCAGAGTAGAGGGGCAGGATGACCTCCCTCCACCTGCTGGTCACACTCTTCCTGATGCCCCCCAGGATGCCATTGGCCTTCTTGGCCACAAGGGGACGTTGTTGGCTCATGGTCATCCTGTTGTCCACCAGGACTCCCAGGTCTTTTTCCACAGAGTTTCCTTTCACTGGTGTTGCTCTGTGACTTCTGGCAGGGCTCAGCTAACATCGACAACTCCCCCAGCCACCCCAACCCACCTCATCTCGCTCTTTGGTCCAAGCCCTGGAGAACATCAGCTTCTGCAGCCGATGGCACTGGAGGAGGCAATGCAGCAAGTCCTCTCCCACTGCCCGAGCATCCCGGCACGCCTCCGTGGTTGTGACAACCATGGGAGTATTTAGCATGAACCCAGAACAAGGCTTGAACAAGCATCTCCAGATCCCTAATGTGATGTCCCCTAATGGCCATGAGAATTTTCGGACTGTACCGCAAAAAAAACAGGATTAAATCAAGAACGGTCACGGGGCTGGCAGCCTTCTGAAGCCGTCTGAGGGCAAGAGGACCCATGGGACAAACCAGCTTTGTGCCCAGCTATTGCATGGGCTCCAAAAAGGGAGAATAAGGAGGAGAGGCGGGACACAGATGCACAGAGCAATGCTAGATACCAGCTTGAGAGAGCCTGCAGCACCACATCCACCTCTAGCTGGAAGGCAGAAACCCCACCGCAGCCTCCAAGTTCCTCAGAGCCCTTCCCAGGCTCCTGAGACAGTGGCTAATATCGAAAAGCTTTCTCTCAGACCCCCAAAGTACAGGAAAACCAGAGAAAGAGCTGAGCCCACCATCCCCAAACAGATGCCCCAGCTAAATGGAAGGACTTGGGAAGCCTGTCCACACTTGGGACCTTGGCAAGAAGTTTTGGCTCGGTCGTAGGAGCTTTACTCCTTGCCGCATTTGATTGCCTCTTTCCCCTCGAGCATGGTCATTCCTGGGATCAACAGCTTCATGGAGGAAGGAGATAAAAAGGTGCCAGGAACGACGCCAAAACTCCTGGGCTTAATCCATCCAAAGGCGAGCTGACATTTTCCAGCTGAAATCTCCGGCTCTATCAGAGCAGGCGATGCTCTGGCAGGCGGCAGATAGCAAATCGGAGGACATCGACACACAGAGACGCTTCCCTCTGACGTCTTGGCCGTGACAAACAAGGAGCTCAGCTGGCCTCTTTGCCATCTTTAGATTTCCATTTGGGAAACTAATTGCAGGAGCTTAGGGGTGGCTCTTGGGGGGAGAGGGGGATCACCCAGGTGCGTCTGAGCCCACATGGGCTTGCAGGTGCCCTTTGGGGCAACGAATGCTCCTGGAAAAACCCCATGAGAGTTGAGGAGCAAACCCATCGCACCTCTGCAGCGGTTCTCAAAGCCCCCGGTAACCAGCAGGTAAGAGCTGGAAGGAAATCAGGCTGAATCAGAAAAGAGACTTGTTTGCCCAACCACAGCTTGATGGCTGGGGAAACATGGGGAAGAAGCCACGCCGGGGTGAAGTGAGTCCTGAAAGATACCTGGCAAAACCATCCTTCCCTCCTCCTGGCATTTCCACTCCTCTTCCAGCCCTCTCCCCATCACCCATCCCATCAGGAGCCCCGGGAAAGGCACCTGCACCAAACCCACGGATATGGGAGCGAAGAGGTCAGTGGACATGCATAAGTATCTCCTAAGCCATAAGGATCAGACCCATCCGTGCTGGGACAGCTCGGGAATCCCAAAATAGCACGGCTGAGATCCCCAGGTGAGGCCACAGACCCCTGTGTTTCCCCAGATGTCAAGGCAACCTGTCCCTGAGGCGGCGGAAAGGGATCCTCTCTCGCCAGCAAACCAATCACTGCCGTATTGATTATATTTCAATTAGTAAGAATCCCATCCGGGCAGCGGGCTGGGCAGGACCGGAGCAGCAGCGACATGGCTGGCAGCACTATCGAGCCTGCTTAATAGCCAAAAAACCCTGCGCTTCAATCCAGAGGCACCTCTGGAGCCCCGTGCCTTAACCAGCATCCCTGGAAAAACCCGCTTAAAGCCTCACTGTTACACACGGAAGAGCCCCTCTGCTACGAATCCCAGCCTTTTGATTGGAGAGGCTCCATCATAAAGGCTTTCTGGGATGGGATTTCAGGATCGGGGACTTTTCTCACGCGTCTCTCGGCAGCGCATCCCGACACAGCCCCAGGGATGCTGTAGCATCACAGCAAAGCGTTTCCCCTGCTCCGGGGGGGGGGGGGGGCGGCAGGTAGGGAGCCCAAGCCCCGGGGGTTAAAAGGCAGGAGGAGGCTGAAGTTTCTCCCCCTCTTTTTGTCAGGTCAAATTTACTGCAACCGGAGAACGTTTCAGGGGAGATTTGTCATTGTTTGTGGCGGTTTGGAAAGCTCCTAAATATGCTCGGCGCAATCGCCAATGTAAATTGAATAGAAGGAAAAGCAATTTGCCAGGCATTAAAATCCCTCCGCAGGTTCCTTTGAAATGATCGATGTCTCAAACCACGATGTTATCTAGACGTAACCGAGTTGGGCAACGCAATCCAATCCCCCAAGTCGTTGCCTTCGCAGGTAACTTATCAGCCCACGGACCACATTTGCTCCCGACCTCGGCGCAGGCATCACCGCGCCTGCAAAGCGCTCCACTCCCTATCTCTTACGGCGCCTTTATCACAAAGCAAGGGAAGAGCCAGGGGTGGGGGGGAAAGGCACAGCCGAATTTTGGGATGCACGTGCCTGGCCTCACCGAGCTCCCACCAAGCAGCATCACAGCCCCAAACGCCTGCAAGAGGGGACCAGGACCACCTCGGCTCAAAACCCAGGTGTCGTCCTGTGGCACGAAGCGGTTAAACCCTTAAGAAATGCAATTATCAGCCTGGTGCAGTGTGTCCTCACAGCTCCCCAGCTCCCCCCCCCAAAGCACAGGCAACCTGGAGCAGAACCAGAGCAATCACCACGTCCTCATTTCCCTGGGGAAGTGGGCAGGGGTTTTTTTGGGGGGGGGGGATTGATTGCCGTGGGTGCCTGGCCAGATCTCAGCACGCTGCGATGTGAACCCCAAGGCAACACGTGGGAACTAGAGACAAGATCACACAACTGATGGGCATAAACCTGAGCAAGGAGCAACCCTACCCATCCAATTCCCAGGTCATAGAATCAACATAGAATGGTTTGGGTTGGAAGGGACCTTAAAGACCATCCAGTGCCATCCCCTGCCCTGGGCAGGGACACCTCCCACCACACCAGCTTGCTCCAAGACCCCTCCAACCTGGCCTTGAACCCCTCCAGGGATGGGGCAGCCACAGCTTCTCGGGGCAACCTGGGCCAGGCTCTCACCACCCTCACAGCAAAGAAGTTCTTCCCCACATCTCAGCTCAATCTCCCCTCTTTCAGTGGCAAACCCTTCCCCCTCCTCCTAGGGCTCTCCTCCCTGATCCAGAGTCCCTCCCCAGCTTTCCTGGAGCCCCTTGAGGGACTGGAAGGGGCTCCAAGGTCTCCCCGGAGCCTTCTCTTCTCCAGGCTGAACCCCCCCAACTCTCTCAGCCTGTCCTCCCAGCAGAGGGGCTCCAGCCCTCCCAGCATCTCTGTGGCCTCCTCTGGCCCTGTTCCAACAGGTCCTTGTCCTTCTGCTGTTGGTTGCCCCAGAGCCGGAGGCAGCGCTGCAGGAGGGTCTCATGCCCACAGCCTGTATGTCCTGCATTAAATCCCACATTTAAGGATTATGAAGGTTTAAGAGCCTTTATAGGATGGGACTTTGCAAAAAGCCCAGACGGCTCCAGCAGCCATTGTGCGAAGCCACCACTGAAACGAACACTCTCCGTGATGCTCTTTATATACGTAACCCCGCTTCCCGGATCCAGCTCTGGTCCCCTGGGATCTCAGAGCCGTGTCGGCTCCCATCCATCTGAGCTGATGAGGAGGATACAAGAAGCGGGACAGAACAGACAACGGATCCGCCGAGCGGAGGCATCCACCTCTGCTCCCTGCCTCCCGGGGCAGCCGTCTGCAGCAGGCAGATAGGCGATGGTTTCTCTGCTCGGAAAGTTTCTTCCTAATCACATTAGCTGGAGCCGGGCCCATGCCCTGAAGCGGGCAGGTTTGTATCTATTTCAAAGCCTTCGTTTATTAAAATAAATTCACTATTAGAGCTGCGGACCGTCTTGCGCATATATAAGCAGGCGGCCCTTTGGGAGCGGGGTTTCACTGAATTTCACTGAATTTTTAGAGTTGGAAGGGACCATAAAGATCATCTAGTCCAACTCCCCTGCCAAAGCAGGATTGCCCAGAGCATGTCAGAGCATGTTACTCAGGACTGCATCCAGGAGGGGCTTGAAGATCTCCAGAGAAGGGGACTCCACCACCTCCCTGGGCAGCCTGTTCCAGGGCTCTGCCACCCTCACCGGAAAGAAGTTTTTTCTCATATTTGAGTGGAACCTCCCATGTTCCAGCTTGTGCCCGTTGCCCCTCGTCCTGTCACTGGCAACCACTGAAAAGAGTCCGGCTCCATCCTCCTTCAACCCACCCTTTAGGTACTTGTAAACATAGATAAGGTCTCCCCTCAGCCTTCTCTTCTCCAGGCTAAAGAGCCCCAGCTCTCTCAGCCTTTCCTCATCAGGGAGATGCTCCAATCCTTGAATCATCCTCCTTGCCCTTCGCTGGACTCTTTCCTGTAGTTCCCTATCCCTCTTGAATGGGGGAGCCCAGAACTTTCGAGTTTCGAGTCACCGAGGAAGGGTAGAAAGCGAGTGAGGCAGCAAGAAGGGACGAGGGGAGGCGAGAGAAAGGGTTAAGGCTCCCTCCTTCCCTCCCCAGCCCAGGCAGAGCCAGCCTCCCTCAATCAGCCCGTGATTGCAATCAGCAGGAAGGTGCCGTTTGCATTAAACAGAGCAGACAGGAGGAAGGGGGGGAAAAAAAAAAAAAAAGAAAACCACAAAAAAAACCCACCACCAGGCTGTGCAATCTGCAAAATTTATGTAAAATTCCCAAATAACAATAAAAACCCTTTTTTTTTTTTTCTCCTTCTGCTTCCCCTTGTTGTTATTTTTCCCAAGGGCAGAGGATCGGGATGGAGCAAGGAGCCAGCACTTCCCGGTCCCCGGCCGAGGCTGCTGTCCCTAAATCCTCCCTACATCAAGCCGTGCAATCAGTCTCCTTTACTACTAATTTTCCCTCATGTTTTTTAATTAAATTCTCCACTTCTTTCAAATACCAGTCAACGAACCATCCCCATTTCCTCCAAATACCCTTGAAAACGTTGAATCGGGCAATTAAAGCGCGGACGAAAGCTACCCAAAGAAACGTCACCGGGGAGGAAGACCGGGGTAAAACACGGCTAATTTGGGCCAGGCTGGATTTTCAGGCTGCTCAAACCAGCAGCCCAACCGCGGCGACGGCACCCGACCTGCTCCTTAGAACTTCGGGGAATGAAATATAAATAAATAAATAAATAAATAAATAAAGGTATCGACAATCCTGAAGATGGCACTCATGGGCCACCCTTCCCAAGCCAACCCTCTCTTCCTGACCCTCCCTAACCAGAGGTTGCCCGGCGCCCGGATGCGGGATGATTCAGAGCTCCTCCAAACTCTCCAAGGTTGGCCGGGAAGCGTGTCCTTCCCCAAGTTCTGCCCTCCCACCAGCTACTCTTTTGGCTTCAAAGGTGGCTCATGACAAGGAATTTGAAGACCAAGGGTTGGGGTTGGGGGGGGGGGGGGGTGGGAAGCCAAAAAAAAAAAAGGGTGAGAAACTTTTCAGGAGTAACAGTGCGTTTTGTAAGAAGGCGGAAAAAAAAAAGGAGAAGAAAGGTTTTCTTTCATCTGTTTGACATTTGCTGCTTTTCTGGCTTTGCTCAGCAGGAATCTCCTGTCCGTACACCACGAGACGGGGGGCGGAAGGGGGGCAGCAGCTCCGTTTATTCGCCTGAATCCGCCCCCCCCCCCTCCCCGTGCCAACCTGGGACCGATTCACAGCTCCGCGCTGAGACTCGATGGGAATCGGATGAAACGCGACAGTTTTGCTCGGTGTTTCGCTTTGAGGGCTGCGGCTCGTTTGAACGAGCGGCTCAAAGGGAAGGAAAAGGGCCTTTGAAGCTCCCCCCACCACCCCCCCCGGCCCCGTAGCTTGGGACTGCATGAAAAAGCCCCCGTGAGCCCTCGGCAGCTCGGTAACACCCTCGTTCCCTTTGTGCCAGAGCATCGCTGAGAGCTCAAGACTGAGCCCACACAAGTCCTCGGTGCTCCACAGGGTTCCTGGAGCCAGTTACAACCCCAAGCAGACTCCTGTAGAGCAGCCAAGACTGAACTATGCTTGAGGCGGGCTTCTGAGCCACCAGGAAGCCTTGGGCTTTCACCCTCCCCACCAACGAGCCCTTCTCGGTCATCTTCAACACCAGAGCGGCTAAGGCCACCAAAGGTTGGACCTTAAAACGAGTGGTTGGAAGCGATTTGATCAATGGTACAAAGCCAGAGTGAATCCTAAAGATGCATTTCTGTGCATCACAGCTCTTGGGGGGTGAAGACCCAACTTCTACATCTTCTACCCAAACTACAACTTCTATCCAAAGCTACATCCAAACTACAACTTCTACCCAAATTACAACTTCTATCCAAAGCGACATCCAAACTACAACTTCTACCCAAACTTCTACAACTTCCACCCAAAGCTACATCCAAACTACAACTTCTACCCAAACTACAACTTCTATCCAAAGCTATATCCAAACTACAACTTCTATCCAAACTTCTACAACTTCCATCCAAAGCTACATCCATACTACAACTTCTACCCAAAGCTACATCTGAACCTCCTCCACACCCTCAGCTGCCTTGGATTTGGCGTTCCAGCTCAGCACGGGGGAATATTTTGCATTTCCATGGACAAGCAGCTCATCCCAAAGACGAAGGGAGATGGTGGGAAGGCAGCGTTTCAGGGTAGGAGGATAACCGGGCACATTTTCCCCGGCCCTGTCCTCACTTCACCTTGAGCACGGTGACTTTCAGAAGCCTTAGACCCGGGACGCTGGGCCAGGCAGGGAGGTAGGAGGGCTGCGGCGATGGGATCAAGCAGGACTGGTGAGAACGGGAGGCTTTATTAGGCTCGTTTATTTATTTATTTCCACGAGCAGGCGGCGTGAGCCTAAGGTGAGCGAAGAAGTGCCGGTATTGGGGAGGGTAGACGGGGTAATGCGTTATTGAGAAATCTTCTATTTTGTAAGCAGAGGGCTGCTCGGGCTGCTCCAGTGCTCGATGCATTATTTATAGCCCTGCCTAGCGCCGCCGTCCCCTTTATCTGCCTTTCCAAGGGGCTCGGCTAAGAAAATGAATCTTTGACTCAGCAATTTTTAGCCCTGCCAAAGGAAAGAGAAATACACACACACTTATATATATATATATATATATATATAAACCGAATCCACTCTGAGGAGGTGACAGGGAGCTAATCCAGCCCCCCGTCTCCCCCCCGAGGCTGCAGGTATTGGCTCTCGGCGGCTCAGAGGGAAGAGATTTAGCTCGTACATAAATTGTCTGCGGCTCTTCCCCTTCTGCCGACCTCTGCCGCCGCGTCCGTCTGTCCTTCGGCTGCTGAAGCTGAAACCAACCCAAACCCCAGCCTTTGGGAGAGGCTTAGGAAGCGCCTAACAGGCTCTGGGCGCTGCCATCAATTAAACACATCTGCACAATACATCAAACAAACAAGTAAATAAGTGGAGAAGACTGAAGAGCTCCCCCCCCCCCTTTTTTTTTTTTTTTTAATTCTACATGCACATACACACACATGTACTTAAAGGCAATTTTTCAAACAATAAACCACCCGTTGAACTTCTTCTGCATGAAAAATTCACTCCGTCTCCCAGCCATCTAAAAAGCAAATAAGCAAACCAATAAAGAAACCCTTCTTGGTGGGAAAAAAAAAAAAACAAAAACCATCACCCAAAACCATCGCCGAGGAATCCTCTTCACCGCACAGACAGACACAATTTCCAACCAGCCCTCGACACCCTCATTGCTCCCACCGCCGGGAGCGAAGGAGCGGATGCTACGACTAGGAAAATAAACCGGCGATAAGAAAAGAGCATTAATCAGGACTTCCTGGAGAAAAGGGAGTTATTCCCTTTCCCCATCCCGGCTGCGTTTTGCCCCAAATCTGCCCGTTTTTGCCATCCCGAGCCCCGGCTCGCGGCGCAGTCACCGCCGCCGCCAGCTAATTATCACCTTTTCCTCTCCCGCATCCAGGCTCTTTATAAATAGTTCTTTTAATCAGGGCTGCTTCCCCCACTGGGAGCCGATGTGCAATCCCAGCACCGGTTGCAAATGGGTGCCCCAGATCTATTTTGGGCTGAGATGCCCAAGGTCGGGGCGGGGGGACTCTGCGCCTCCGACAAGCCCCCACCATCGGTGCCCACGGATTGCAGGGGCTGCGGTTGGGGTGGGAGAGGGTCCTCGAGCTGCTGGATCCACTGGGAGCGGCGACAAGGAGCAATTTTCCTTCCGTCCTTGCCCCCTGGGATGGAAACTGTGATGCTGCCGGTTCCTGCAGGTGAGGAGATGGATCCCCAGCAGATAAAGGCGGACAAGAGCAGAGCTGCGAAGTGATGCTGAAGACATCTGCGATACGTACCATGGAGAGAAGTCGCATCAGCCCCTGCTAGTGGGGAAAGGACTTCTCCTTCCTCCCCTTCACAGCTCCTCTTGGCAAAACCCCGCCTGGCAAATCCTCGCCGTGATAACGGGTGGGAGAAGGGGCTCCCCCTTCATCCCAACTCTCCCCCAAACCCGCTCCCATCTCAACGGGAAAAGGCAAAACACCCCAAAGGGGTTTTCCAATCCCTGGTGTGAACATAGCCACGGTGGAGCCAGGGACTAATCCATCGCTACCGTGGCTCAAGCAAACCTCTGTGCATCACCACAGGTAAACCAGTGACACGGCATTAGGGGGTCCTTTGGGGTCCCCTCGATTCCTGGACACCATCCTCAGCTCACTCTAGGTGACAGAAGCACCTGGGCACGGGGAAGCTGCAGAAACAACCGTGCTTCCAAAAAGCTGGCATTCGAGTGCAGCAGGACATGTGTCCCTTGGGTGACTCCTTCAGAGCATCCTTCTGTGATCCCACAGCCCTCGCGTTCCTCCTGGAAAGGACGGACCATGAAAACCCATCCTTAAAAACGACCAAACCAAACTCAAAACTCTTCCCTGAGGGTTTGGGGATTTTTTTTGGGGGGGGGGATGGGCAGATGGTGGTTCAGATGCTAAGGGGTATTCTCCCCCACCCTGCAGCCATCATCCCGGGGCGACACGGCTCCCGTAGAGCCCTGCCTTTGGCTCGGGGACAGCTCTGCTCCACCAGCTGGTGGGGAGAAAGGTCGACCAAGCGACAGCCAGTGCTGGTTCTCACAGGCTGGAATCCATGGCGAGACAGGTGGAGCAAGCTGGGCAGGTTTTTTGGTGTTTTTTTTTTTTTTAGTTTTTGAGACATTCCCTACCCAGAAAAGTCTTTCCTAGCACAAAAAACGTCCCCTGCCACCGGGCCGGCGCAGAGGGGACAATCAGCAGCCCCAGCCCAGGAGATGCATTCCTTATGGAAGACGGGGAGGGGGGAAAAAACATTAAAATAATTGAAAAGGTAAATAAAAGAAAGGCGGCGAAGGAGAATGTGGTTGGCAGCGCCTCCTGCTCGTTAGGAAAGGGGGGCACTTAACACTACACAGACAGCAAATTAGCCTTTAATCATCGCCTGGGTTTTATCTACGAGCCTGTTCCAGCCCCGGCACCTCCCTCGCGCCGGCAGCCCTGGGGACTCCAGCTCGCCTCCTGTTTATTCCCCAGCTGCTTTGTTGTCTCAGATCAGCAGAATTAGGGAGCCGTGTCGGCAGGAGATACTTCTGTGCAGCCAGCGAGAAGTTCACACAGAAAATTGATATTCGCCGCAAATTATTTTGGATGATTTACTGGAATGAATTAACTCGCAGCGACGCGGAGAAAATTCCAACACCGCTACCGCCTGCCTCCCACCACCGATAGCACGGCTGGGATTCTACCCCTAACTTGGTTTTGTGAGGATGAGGACGGCAGCGGCTCCGAGAGGGCCCTTCCTAGGACTCAGTTGTGCTGCCTGTAAAAGGGGCTGCGGCTCCGGGAGCTCCCACGTGGATGGATTTGCTGCTCGGATGCTTGTAAAGCCTCCAGGTTTGGGCTGCAGCATGAGCCCTGCAAAACCAAGTTGACCCAACACACTCATGGAATGGTTTGGGTTGGAAGGGACCTTAAAGATCATCCAGTGCAACCCCCTGCCCTGGGCAGGGACACCTCCCACCAGAGCAGGTCACTCCAAGCCCCCTCCAACCTGGCCTTGAACCCCTCCAGGGATGGGGCAGCCACAGCTTCTCGGGGCAACCTGGGCCAGGCTCTCACCACCCTCACACCAAAGAAGTTCTTCCCCACATCCCATCTCAATCTCCCCTCTTTCAGTGTCAAACCCTTCCCCCTCCTCCTATGGCTCCCCTCCCTCATCCAGAGTCCCTCCCCAGCTTTCCTGGAGCCCCTTGAGGGACTGAAAGGGGCTCCAAGGTCTCCCCGGAGCCTTCTCTTCTCCAGACTGAACCTCCCAACTCTCTCATCTTGTCCTCCCAGCAGAGGGGCTCCAGCCCTCCCAGCATCTCCGTGGCCTCACTCCAACAGGTCCACATCCTTCTTGTGCTGAGGACTCCCAGGTTGGACACGGTGCTCCTGGTGGGGTCTCACCAGAGAGGAGCAGAGGTGGACCTGGCTACTCAAGCTGCTCCTCAAATTTAGGGCAGGGATGCTCAAGCGGCATCCTGTGGGGAGGAGAGCCAGCCTGGGCACCGAAAAGGAACTGATGCCACCCAGATTTGCTCACGAGCCCAATAATTACATCGTATTTTTTCTAAAGGGCACTGGGAGAGGTGCTCCTGGCAAAACCCCAGCTTTGGCACCCGGAGAAGTTGTGAGAGGGGTGGGAGCACCCAGGGAGGGCTGGGGCTGTTTCACCCCAGCTCTGCTCCGCTCCCTCGGTTTCCCTGTTTGCAAAAAGCAGCGATAATGCCCCGACTGATCTTCTTCAGCCTTTTTGAAGCCACAGGATGAAAGACTCGGGGCTTAACACAGGGGAAAAAAGGAGCGTGTCCCGCTGGGACAGCTCTTCCCTTTGTCCGCACGCCCTCGTGACTGGGACTGTGGTGCTCATCACCTCCAAACCAGGGCACCCAAGTGGCACAAGGGTGTCCCCCCCTCACCCCCCGTCTGCGATGGCCTTTGCTGAGGGATCCTTGTGACTCAGACTCCCACACGGAAGCTCAGCAGAGGGTTACGTTAAGTCAATAGCATTGAGGGATTGCTCTCGGTCCACGAACGCACCGGGGCCGGTCCCGCTCTTGCCGCGACTCCGCTGACTTTGACGGGCTTACAAGAGGGATGAACTCAATCCCTCAATCCTGGATTTCCCTCCCACCACCTCTCCCCAGCCCTAAATACGATCGGTGCGGTTTGTTGGGAAGAAGGAGTCCTCCTGCACCTGAGGCTTCCTCAACCATCCACCCACCAACGGCAAAACCAAGAAGAAAAGGTCCCTCTACTCCTTTACTTGGCCAGAGGAGAGGAGGAGGAGGTCGGCTGCAAGCTGCCTCGACGTTTCCTGCGCCCTGGGATTGCTGGTAACCCTGCCTAATCCCTTGAGTAGCTTAAAGCATCCTCAGGGATCCACTGCTTTACACGCTGAGCCCCACAAAGCCAAGAACAGCCAAGGACACTTGCTGCGGCCACATCCCCGCCGGGGCAGGACTGCAGCATCCCATGAGTGAGGATGCCCACAGCCATTGCTGCCCACCCCAAACCCCATTTGCAGCAGGAAATCTGGGCTCCCATCCCTTCCCCAGCATCCCGTGAGTGAGGATGCCCAGAGCCATCTCTGCCCACCCCAAACCCCATTTGCAGCGGGAAATCTGGGCTCCCATCCCTTCCCCAGCATCCCACGAGCGAGGATGCCCAAAGCCATCCCTGCCCACCCCAAACCCCATTTCCAGTGGGAAATCTGGGCTCCCATCCCTCCTCAGCATCCCGTGAGTGAGGATGCCCAGAGCCATCTCTGCCCACCCCAAAACCCATTTGCAGCAGGAAATCTGGGCTCCCACCCCTTCCCCAGCATCCCATGAGTGAGGATGCCCAAAGCCATCTCTGCCCACCCCAAACCCCACTTGCAGTGGGAAATCTGGGCTCCCATCCCTCCCTCTCCAGCATCCCATGAGCAAAGATGCCCAAAGCCATCACTGCCCACCCCAAACCCCATTTGCAGCAGGAAATCTGGGCTCCCATCCCTTCCCCAGCATCCCCACGAGCGAGGATGCCCAAAGCCATCTCTGCCCACCCCAAACCCCATTTCCAGTGGGAAATCTGGGCTCCCATTCCTTCCCCGGCACAGGTCCCTGTGCTAAAAGCAATACTGATTTTCATTCCCCGGTCAGTTCAAGGTACAAACATCCATCAGGCAGGAGTTATCCTGTATTTACCCCCACCGGGGGTCCACCGCCCCCCCCCCTCGCCACAGGGCACCCAACCCTTCCAGGCTCTGTTTTTCCATGGTCGGTTCATGTGACAGCCTGTACATAACGGCCTAAACGCTGCAAACTCTTAGAAATAAGCACGGAAATTGGTTTCCAGGCTCCAGCAGTTTCTAAATAATGGATGTTTAAGATAATGATAATAAAAAAAAAAAAAAAAAAAAAGGCAAGTGACACACAAAGTGGATCCGAGAGAGGAAAAAAAGAAAAAGTGGAGCATGTTCTCAACCTGAACCTCCAAGAAAACCCCAAACGGCGACAGGGCACGGTCATGAGGAGCAGGAGCAGCATCAGGGGAACGAGCAGGGACCAAGAATCCCCAGCTGCAGATGCTGATTTAACCCCATCTCTTGCGACAAAGCAAACCTCGTTTCCCCGAGCTCCCCCTCCCGAGCTCCTCTTCACTTTATATTCCGCCTCGGTGCAGATCTAATATATTCTGTCAGTGCGAAATTTGGGCTGAAAAATGCGCCGGCCTTCGGGAGATGCCTGGATTGGATCGGAGGGGCGAGAGGAGGAGGGTACGTGCCGAGCAAAAAAGCGTCACCGTCGGGGCTCAAGAGACGGAAGGGACGGGAGAATCTGGAAGGCATCAACTTTTGGCTCTCTCCGTTGGCCAAAAAAACATCCTTGGCGACTGCTCAAAGCGAAAGGATGACCGAATGGCTCATTCCTGTACGGCAACATCGTCTGCACGACTCGATTTCAGGCGCAAAAAGGAACCCAGTATTTGCCTAAAGCCGTAAAATTTATCTTAACGCCGGGCGCGCAGCTGGGGCGCGCGTGATGGGCACCTCCCAGGAGCTCGTGAGAGGACAGGAGGTCTCTGTGGTCAGGGAAATGAGGATTTTGGAGACCGGGAAAGAAGGGAAGGAGGGTTTGCTGCCACCAACAAGGAAAAGCCTTAAGAGGATGGAGGAGCAGCGACTCCCCGCTCGCTCTGCGCTGTCAAAGCGAGGGCTCAGCCTCTTGCCATCGGGAGAGAACGGAGATGGAGAAGGGGAAGTTTTGCAGAGCTTCTCTCTTTCAGGAGAAAGGGAAGTTTTGGAGAGCTGAGGGATGCTCCCCACACCTGCACGGGATGGGAAGTCCATCAAAAGCAGGTCCCGGGCACCCCGAGGGCGGTGACTCCCACCGGCAGGGATGCGGGCTTTAATTACAGCGAGCGTGTTACCTTGACGCCTCGCCCAAATTCTATACACAGGTTGTAATTCACTCCAAAGGGGCTTTTTTCACCCGAGTCAGCAAAATGAAGAGATTCAATTACAGCCTTTGACTGGGCCTGCTTATTGTTATTTATAATACAATACATCCCCGGCTGCGAGGGAGAGAGATGTACAGGTGCTGAAATGTTGGCCGTCTTGCCGGTTAATCGAAACGCCCGTGCCTCGCTAAGATCCCTCTTCCCGGCCTCCCCGACGCCGGGTGGTGGCATCTACCCTGCCGCCCCCTAATAGATGGGCAGTGTCTCCAAAAGGCCACCCTTGGCAGGAGCAGACCTCTTAATAGCCACCAACCCCCGTGCTTCCGAGCCCAAAGAGGTGCAACGGGCTGGGGGGGGGGTTTCAAATGAAGCCTGGAAGGAGGAGAATGGCTCTATTTTGTGAAGAATGGCACGGGGTGGGGGGGGAGGATCCACAGCCGTTTCCTCTGAATGGCTTCAGACCCAGCTGTACTTTATAAGCAAAGAGATGAATATTTCTTTTCCCCCCTCCTCTAGCTGCCCGGTGTCACTCCCTCTGCGATGAAGTCACCCTACCTGAGTCCTTTCCGTCCCCACCTCGCTATTAGGGAAAAGACGCCGAGGTCAAAAATGAGCTCATTAGGTGCTGCCGGGACACAGAGTGGGAGGAGAAGTGGCTTTTCCCCCTTCCCGGAGAGGGGCAGGCGTGGGAAGAGCTCGGCTGGGTGCCAAGGATTTCACAGCAGGGAGAATTTCCCAGGGGGGCAGCGTCCAAACCCCCTCTCGGTGACAAGCAGCTTCACGAGAAGGCACAAACCCAGACCGCTATTTGCCCTGTCTACTCCTCACCCCCCCACCTCTTCGGGGCAACTCATCATCACCTTGTCCTGGCTCCTTGTCCAGGCTCAGGAGGAAATAATAATATCGGGAGTCCATATGATGCCGGTCGGTCGCTTCTCTCTGCATCTGGCCTTAAGGTTGACCTGTGAAAACCAGTAGAGACCCACCTCTGCTCGATCTGGCTCCCCCTTTCACTGAATTTCACTGAATTTTCACTGAATTTTCACTGAATTTTTAGAGTTGGAAGGGACCATAAAGATCATCTAAGTCCAACTCCCCTGCCGAAGCAGGATTGCCCAGAGCATGTCAGAGCATGTTACTCAGGACTGCATCCAGGAGGGGCTTGAAGATCTCCAGAGAAGGGGACTCCACCACCTCCCTGGGCAGCCTGTTCCAGGGCTCTGCCACCCTCACCAAAAAGAAGTTTCTCCTCATATTTAAATGGAACTTCCCATGTTCCAGCTTGTGCCCGTTGCCCCTCGTCCTGTCGCTGGGAACCACTGAAAAGAGTCCGGCTCCATCCTCCTTCAACCCACCCTTTAGGTACTTGTAAGCATTGATAAGGTCTCCCCTCAGCCTTCTCTTCTCCAGGCTAAAGAGCCCCAGCTCTCGCAGCCTTTCCTCATCAGGGAGATGCTCCAACCCCTCCATCATCTCTGTTGCGCTTCGCTGGACTGTCTCCAGTAGTTCCCTGTCTCTCTTGAACTGGGGAGCCCAGAACTGGACGCACTATTCCAGTTGTGGCCTCACCAGTGCAGAGCAGAGGGGGAGAATGACCTCCCTCCACCTCCTGGCCACACTCTTCCCTATGCAAAGGAATATTTATTATATTATTTCTAATAATTCTTTATTTCTAATTATTTCTAATAATTCTTTATTTCTAATTATTTCTAATAATTCTTTATTTCTAATTATTTCTAATAATTCTTTATTTCTAATTATTTCTTTCTTTATTTCTAATTATTTATTCCTTTATTTCCTTCCGTGGAAATAAATACCCGTGATAACGGGGAGCGCAGAAGTCTCTCGAGCAGCCCGACAGTCCCCGGCTGGCGGAGGGGAAACCCTCCCGCGGAGGCAGCAAGAGACGGGGAGCCCGCGAGCTCCGTGCAGATCTCTCTTCCCCCCCCTCTCCTTCCTACTTTGGCGACTTCATCTCTTGATCATTTCTGACAGCCCAAGTTTTGTCAGCCAGATGCATTTATTTTATTTTTTTTTAAGGGAAAAAAAAAAAAAAAGAAAACCCGAGCAAGTCAAAGCAAGTTGGAGCTGAGATTGGGGGAGGAGAGAGGGAATACGAAGTAGGAGGAAAAGAAAGGTCCCTGGAGATAGCAGTGAATATGTAAACTTTCTCGATTTCCTCTGCCTACTCATACCTCTGTGTGTTAACAACTAGACAGACATCTTGTATATATTTGATAAATAAGCCTCTCCATTTATTCAGGGGAGTGAATTTGTAGCTATTATGATTCAAATGGCATGACAGGTTCTGGATTGTTGTATTTTTTTGCTATCGAGTTTACAAAAAAAAAAAAAAACCCACATGAAAATTGCAAAATTCAAAGCAATTTTCTTTGGCTACGGATCCTCACAATGCACAGATAGAGAGATACAGGGTTTTTTTACATATATATACAAAAAAAATTACAAAAGCCAGTCCGAGTGCCTCTTCCCTTGAGACAGGAGGATGAGGGGCGCAATAAATAATTTAGAAATTGCTACCATCACTTGATTCAGAGTGATGGATCTGGCATGTGTTACAACAAGGCACATGCTGTATTCATTACCCATTGAGCTACATTTTAATTTCTCCCTCATTAACCTTATCTGTGACTGGGGTTGTGCATCAAGTCAAATCCTTCGGATGTCAATCAATTCATTAGGCGGTTGTTTAGTTTGTCATATGTGCTGTTATCGCTTATTAGGCTGCCACGCCGATCAATCAATCAAAAGGCAGCCAGGAGCTGGCTGGAAGGGGACGCACCGAGGCGGGCAGGGATGCAGGCAGGGATGCAGGCAGGGATGCAGCACTCCGCCTGGACCAGAGCCTGCACCTCCATAAAGGAGGATGAACCCTTTGCAAAGCGGAAGGGAAAAATTCAAAAGAAACTCAAACCGTTGCCATTAAGTGGAGTTGAAAACCAGGGCTTTGTTTCAGCTCACTGAAGCAAGCTATAGGCATGTAGAAATAATAAGTGGTTACCATCAGGGGCTGAAAACTTAGTACAAAGGATGTCGTACCACCTGCTCGCCGGCACGGAAAGTCTCCCTTCCTAAGCAACCCTGCCTCTGTTTCCACCTCACATTTGCCTCCCATTGAGTTCTTCAGGCACCCCTGATGTTCCCAATGGATGGAGCATCAAAGGAAGGCTCTGGGCTGGCTGGATCTGCCTTCCCACCCAATCCCACTTTCTTAGTGTTCCCTATTGGAGCATCATTCCTGCACATTCGGGTTGTGGACGCAGCCTGCGCAGGACAAGGATCCCGGGGGCACAATGTACCCTCTGCCGGAGCCAACCTCACCCCCTCACACCCACTTATTTCCTCCAGCGACACTTCGGCGAGGAAGCCCGAGAGCATGAAGGCAGGGCAAGTTTTGATTCATTTCCTTGTGCAGAAACCTCGGCGCCAGCCCCAAACCCCTCCAAGGGGCACCCAGAACCAGGTAAAAGCCTGACAAGGGGCTGCGGGTGATGCTACACCCCCCGGTACAGAGCAGCATCCCCAGCAGTGACACCCACTTCTCAGTTCTCCTTCTCCCCCCAGCATGCCCAGTCCAGCTGCGTATTTCAAGTCCTGCTTGAACACTTTAGATCTTCTCAGCGTTTTCCCCACCCCTCCACCACGTAAAAATAAAACAAGAAACAGTCCACTAGCTTTTCTTTTTCTTTCTTTTTGGTGCAGGGTGTTCACCAGAAAGGTTGGGACACAATTCACTTGCAGCAGGGGCGCTTTGCCAGCTCCCAGTTTGGGAAACCAACCACGCACAAATCACGGACATCCTTTTACCAGGACATCCCAGGCTGGAAATAGCGGAAAACCAGAGCCTGCATCCAGCATCGGTGACCACCAAGCCAGAAAACACCAGCTACAGCCTTGCCCTGCAAAGCATCAGGTCACCCGTGGCTCCAGGTCCTGCAAGATCAGCCAGGACTTCCCAACAGCGGTGCTGAGCATCACTGGATGAAACCACCTCTTCAACCAGCTCCTGGGTGATGGCAATAGCCAGGGAGAGCCTAATTACTTTCTGCCTTCATCAGCAACCCGAGACAGCGAAGCCGACCAGGTCTGGGCTGCATTTTCCACCAAATCCTTTAAAAATTGTGCCTGGCTGCCGTGGGAAACCCTTCACTGCAGCAGAGCAGAGGCAAAGCCCTCGGCAGGTCCAGGTCTCCCATCTCCCTCCGGTGTTTTCACCCAGCACAGACAGGGAGTGATGGGTAAAATAGCATCCCGCGGCTGCCGAAGCCAAGCTGAGGTCAAACCTCCAGGGGGGTGGCTCAGAAAACATCTCAAGGGCTCCCTGACCTTCCGTACCACACCCGGGATGAAGAGGGTGACTCCAGATGCCACCCCAGAAGGCATATCGGTACCAGGACTTGCCTCGGAAAAGCTTTCCTTTCCCACCAGCAGCAATGTTTGCAGATGAGCGAAAGCTTCCAGAAGGCTCAGCCCAACATCCACATTTTTTCAGGGGCTCGTCTGAACCCATCAGCACATCTTAACTGCCACCGGCGCAGAGGAACGACAGACTTTCGCACGTCTGCCGAGAGTCTGTCTGCCTGCTGGGGGGAGAAGGATAAAAACCACCCCAAATCCTGCAGGCTGGAAGTTCGGTCTCCTCCGTGCACAATCTGTCCCCCCACCAAATCCCGGGGGTGGGAGGGGGGTTCATCAGCTGTTTGCAGGAGGAGGGAAAGGAGCCAAGGCTCGTCTCCCAGCCCTCCCCCTTCTCTTGGTGAACGCCGGGGAATCGCGCCGGGGCTCTGCCAAAACGTGCCAGCGCCGGAGCCGAGCCCGGAGAGATGCCCACGTTCCCCGTGAGCCAGCACCGCAGCGTCCCACGCGACGGTGATGACACCGTGAGAAGACGGCGAGGTTGCCCGAGGACAGAAAGGCGTCCCCCTCCAAGCGGGGAAGGAGGTGGCAGCCCAAGGGACGGCGTCTCCCCGCCGGTACCCGGGCAGACCCCCGCCGCAGCTGCTGGGAGAAACTTGGGGCTGCTGCAAGAGCATCAGTTAATTTGTAATCATGGAAACGGCCAGCCCGGGTCAGCGGTTGTCGGTGGAGGAGCTGCTGGTTGCGATCTGTTCTTTTCTTATTTTATTTTTTTTTTTCATTTCTTTTAAGGGGATTTAATTTTTTTTTTTTAAAAAGCTGCCTTGATAAGGAATTTACCAGGGCAAAATGAGATTACACCGGAGCTCAGAGTAGCTAAAAGCAGCCACGTTGCTGGGGACTCGGAGGCTGCTGCTTATACTATCTCTCTATCATCACATGTATCCTTCTATCTAATCTATCTAGCACCGTATATACCCTTTAGCTCACCAGCTCTCACAATCCTTGCCCTCTATCCATCATCCACCTATTCATCAACACACATCCAGCTCTATCTACCCAGCCATCACTATAAATATCCCATCCATCCATCTCTCCCAATCTATCTCTCATCGCAGAGACCCTTTCCCTACCTACCTTCACATATATATACACATATATCTATCTCCGCACGCACACCTCCCCGTCCGTCCATCTGTCATCGGCGGAGAGCTCACCTCCTCTCCCCCCATCTCCTTCCACCACCCCCCCATCCCTCACCGCACGTATCCTTCTATCTCCTGGCCCATCCATCACGGCTGCTCGCTCCCAGGGGCTGGGATGCTTCTCTGCTCGATTTACTACCCGAGGGCACCAGATATTCGGCTGTGGATCGCCGGATCCATACCCTAGCAAGCAGCAGGTCCCCTTTTCCCACACCCTGGAGTGGGAAAGGCGCTCTGAGCCAGCCGCAGAGACTTGTTGCTGGAGGGATGAGGAACGCTCACGCTTCCGAGCCCACTGGGATGTGCTGGACCCGCACATCCCAATGCCACACGCATGCACGGGCAGGAAAAAGGAGCAAAGCCCTGGTCTAGGCAGGAGCAAACCACGGCAGGGGGTAAAACGCAGGCAACCCCTTCTAACGAAGGTGCTGAGCACCCTCTGCCAGTGTGCAGCAGTGATTTAAAATAAAATCATCCCCATCCCTGTGCTGGGGTTGGGCATCAGTGCCCCGTATCCCTCCAGATCCCACCTGGCTCCTTTGCCGGGCTCTGCCGAGGGCAGGGGGGGAAATTTGGCCCGTGCACACAGATGCGTTCACCGCTCTGACAGAGCAAGGAGCCCATGTCTCCAAAAATCCCACGTTCCCTCCCCAAAGCAGCCGCCGAAACCCTTTTTAATGCCACAACCTGCCCCTTCCCACCCTGCGACCCCAGCACGGAGGGCAGCTTCGGAGCGGGATGGCAGGAGGGGATGCCGCCGAGCGGCCCCGAGACGCCAAAAATTGCCAGAGAGAAGAAAAGAAGAAGGAAAAATAAAAGAAAAAAAAAAAACCAACAAAAAAACCCCAAATCCAAAACACAAGCGGTGCTTAAAAACTGAAAGCTGTTACTTTAATTACGGGCTTTCTGCTTTATCACCAATAGCGTTTCTCACACATTCATCAGCAAACCTGGTAATAAATCAATCGCGGGTAGCCAGGAGCTGCAGTCTGGCTCCTTCCCCTCTTCTCTTCCCTGCTCCCTGCGAGCTCCCGCGCCATTAGTATGCAGTCCGGCACCTCCGGCCTCCGCATTCCTCATCGGCTTTGGGCTGGAGCTGGCATCCAGCGGATGCCCCCAGCGCAGATCTCACACAGCCAGCTTTGGCCGCGGAGACGGCAGACGTGCCTGCGTCTCTCCGGGACACGTGCACGGACCGGCCCGCACATCAGATGAGTATTTCTGCCCCAAAACCAGGGATTTTTTTTTTGGGGGGGGGGGGAAATGCCATGATGGGGCAGCAGGCAAGCGGGATGCTTGTGATCTGTGGCTGGGTGCGGGCACCGGCTGCTGCACAGGTTCCTGCTCCGTCTGCTCCTTGTTTTATGCCCAGAAATGCTGATGGCAGGGCCAGGGTGGGGGGGTTACCCCCACCTCGGGTACTAAATCTGTTCCATGCACTGGCATCGGTACCGCAGGGCAGCCTATGTCCCTTACCCGCCCTCAAACCCAGACAAAAACACCTCAAATCCAGTGGGAGAAGGACACAAAGATGTTTCCCGTGCCCTTGCGGCAGCCACAAATAGCAGGTCCTGCTACCTCTCCCATACCCAAAAATAAGCCAAATTTGCAGGCCAGCTGGGCTGGTGAAACATCCAGACATGCTGAAAAGAAGCTGCCAGTCTTATCCCAGCACACACAGATTCCTGGAGAGGATATTCCATCCCCTGAGTGCCGTCACAGCTCCCGGACAAGGCAAAGTGCTCCTGTCCCGAGAGCTGGCGGGGCCGGAGCAGGATTGGGCACGGGGAACCGAGGACAAGGACGATGACCCTGGATGAGGACAGGCTGTTTGACACCTTCCTGCTCCTCGACCTACTGCAAAACCACCAGCTCTGGGGCTTAAAATTGTAAATTATACAATTCCAACCCCTTTATTTCTCCCCTCCCCTTTCATTTCACTCTCACCTCTCTGAGTTTCCCAAATCTTCCTTTTTTCCCCCCCCCACTATTTGACTGCTTCTGAGCTCTGCTCCCCCTTAGCAAACCCTTGATGGATGGTGGCAGAGGTCCGCCCATCGCAGCACGCCGAGACCCGCTGCTTGCCATCAGCCAGGCGAGTGATGCCCAGATGTGCGCTGCAGCCGCCCAGATGTGCGCCGGCGATGGGGAGGGAGCAGCCGTCTCGCCTCCCGCTCCCCCTGCTCCAGATCCAGCCTGTGCCCTGACCCCCCCCAGCGCTGAGCAAAACCAGGAGAGGGGCTCCCTCCAATTCCTGCTAGAGCGACCGTGCAAATCAAATTGACCTTGAACACTAATTGGCCCTCTAATTAGCGTTCTCAACAGAGAAGCAGAAGGACCGGGAGGAGACAGTCTTTTCAGAGGAGGTGGCAGAGCCTTGGCCGGGGGAAGAGGAGCAGCCATCCCTCCACAATGTGTGTTTCGACCTGCGGGGAAAGGCCACATGGGCACGTTTAACTAGGAAAATCCCCTCCCTGAGGCCATTTCTTGGGACCAGGAGCTGGCCCGAGAAGCTGGAACCACGGTCCCAGGGAGAGCATCCCGAGGCGGAGGTACCACGCAACCAGGCCACCCCACAGCACACACCTTCCCATCTCCACGAGTCCCACACGGGATCACAAGCACCTTCCCGGCATCTCCCCCAGTCCGTCGCCTGCGGAGAAGGTCGGCTCCAGCCCTCCCTACCCAGGGTTTGCATCTCCATCGTCTCCCTCCATTGCTTTCTCCACCTCTCACGCCAACGCACGCATTTCCCTCCGCTTATCCCCTCCTTTTGCCCGGCATTAGGAGCTCCGGGCTTGACATTTTCATCTACCATTATTTACAGGAGGGTAGATCGGAGGAACCGGTCACAGGTGATTTCCTCTCGCCACCGGCTCCGCTCGGAGTCGCAGGGGCCAAATACCTCACTGCAGATACCATCAATTCTGCAAATCCCCAAATCCCACCCTCCTGCCACCCCTCGTCCTGGGAAAGATGGAGATAAATGTGCTAAAAACCGACGGGAGCCGCAGCCGCCCCCCTGCCTTCGCCGGCTGGACCAGGAACCGCTCTCCCCCCAAGCCCCACAGGGGCAAGGGGAGCCCCCAGGGCCCGATCCTGCCCGGTCCACGGGCAATTAGGGCAAGTGCTGCACAAGGAGGGAGTAAGATCCTCCACAACATTGAGCTGGGGTCACCCCTGCTTTGGGTCTGGTAACGGAGGGACCCAAATCCAAGGGTGGTCCCATTCCCATGAGGAGCAAAGTCAAAGAGCAGCTCCTGAAGGTGTAAACCCAAGCCTTTATGCACTTTCTTTCCAAAAATAACCAACCGACTCGATTGCAACCACCAGAAACCGAAGGAGGTTCTGCTACAACTACCACCAGGAGCTGCCGGTGAACTGGGAACCTGGGCCCTGCAGAAGGGCCACCTTGGCTTCCAGCTCAGATGAGCTCCGTCACCCATCACCATCCTCCATCGCCCATGTCAGGAAAGAGGTGAGGTCACCTCTGTGGCCACCAACCTGCCACTGTGCCCCAGCCGGCCTCAAATTCTGATGTCATCGATAAATCCTGATCTAGTAAGGATGACGTTCCCAAACAGCCATCATCATTAACCAGCGGGGCCAAGCTGGGAAGGATGGGATGAGCTGGGCATCACCTCCGCTCCCCGCACAGCTCAGAGTCCAGACCGGCGCACAACCAGCAAAATCCCAGTAAAACCCAGTGCTCCTGGCTCACATCCCACTGCGGATTGCAGTACAATCCCGGGGAGCTGGGCCGTGCCCTCGCCGGCTGCCGCTTTCTTCACCTACCCTGACCATAACCGCTCTTTAATTATTTAACGTCTGTAAAAATACCTCGAGACTTCGCCTTGGAAGGGAGATGAACTACGCGACCTAAAATTGGTCTTTTCCATCTCAAACTCCTTGCATTTTATCCTGGGATGAAAGGAGCTCTGTTAGGCAAAGCATCAGTATTATTAGATTTCCTTGGAGCCCTAACAAACGGATATTAGATTATTACTGCAGATGCATTCCTAAGACACTCATCACCAGAGTATCTGGGCATCAATTACACAGATTTAGAGATAAAAAAAAATTGCTTCCCCCGGGAGAAGAGGGTACAAAACCCCTTCTCTTTTTGCCTCCCTTCCCCATTCCTTCCAAATACGTTCAACCTCCCTCCCACTGCCTTCTGCTGCTTACAAGGAAAGCTCTCCGGTTGATGGGCAACCCTTCCATCTTTGAAGCATCTGAAGCAGCAAAAAAGCTTTTTGTAAAGACTGGCAGGAGCCGGCTGAAGAGATTTCAATGTGCAAATGGACATAAAAAAGATGCAAGAGGGGGAACGAAGCGCCGGATTTATTGTTCTAAGGACAAAGGATTTCCTATTAGGTGAGATGACCCGATGGCCTGGCTCTGGCACCTACAGGTCACGCCACACAGAAAACCGGTCCCTGCTTTGGGGGTGAATAGGAAAAGCCGCAAAGTTTGGGTTTGATTGTGCTGATAACGTCTCTGATAATTCCCCGCGTTACTATTGCCATTATGCTAACCCCCAGCAACACCACAGGAGCTGGGCTGGGTATTGAACACACAAATCCACGGCTGGAAGCGCTTTAAAGGCTGAAAAGATCAAAGTTTAAGAAGGAAAATAAGGAGAAGGGGCTTGGACAGGATCACCCGGCTGGTCTGAGCAGGGACCGTGCCGCTCCTCATCCCCAGGTCAGGCTGGTGTGGGGCCACCCCGCGTCCATCACCCCTGCCCAACTCGGCCTCTCCTGCCCTTCCAGCTTATCTCGCTTCCAAAAGACTACGTATCACCATGCACACACCTTCTTTAATTTCCACAGCTCGTTCCGGAGATCGCGATTTGGCCCAATTTCAGAGCAAAGCATCAAACCCATCACTTCCCTTGGCAGTGCCAAGCCATGCCCACTCCAACCCATAGGTACATGCTTCACGACCTAACCCCCAGGAGATGCTTCCAGCCCTTCTTGCTCTCCCTTATTCACACAGCAAGCTGCCAGAAGGGGCAAAACCCAAGTAAAATCTCCTAATTCTCCTTCCAGATGCTGCAGACCAGGGTCCCTTCCCCAGCACTGGCTTCTGCAAGCCAAGCCCAGCTGCTTGGCTCATGGCAAAGCACCTTCTGCATCGTCGGTGGAGACCAAGCCGGCTGCTCCGGCAAGCCCAGCTCTGTCCATCAGCCAGAGCAGCCACCAGACAAAGGGGGAAAGCAGCCCTATTTCAGTAAAAAGCTTTCAAAAGCACCCTCCGCTTCTATCCACAGGCAGGACTCCAGCTCCGAGCCAGGACCATTGTCTCCTGCAATCCCAGTTTGGTCACCTACCAAGGCCAGGAGCCTTGTGTGTGAGCCACTTGCTCACAATGTGACACCTCGACGTAGAGAAATACACATATAACCCCTTCCAGTGGTCAAGTTCAAGGTCCAAGCAACAGTTCTTGGCATCCAACTGCCTTGTCACCGCTGGGATGGACCAGCCATCCCTCCGTGGGAGAGCTGCCAGCCCTGGGAGCGGTGCCTCAGGGGTTAAACCCTTTGCAGGATGAGGACTGGGAAGACCCAAGCTCATCAGCATGAGAAATCCTGACCCATTTGGAGGTACGCCATGATCCTGTCATCCCGCCCTATAGGGAAAACCCATGTAGGAGAGATGAGGCTCAGCTCCAGGACACGCTGAAGGGCTTGGGATGGGCAGGACCCTACGCAGAGAGGGGTGAGCAGAAGGAGAGGGATGTGGCTATGTTAGAGGAGGGCATGGCTAGCAAAAGAACCACAAATCTGACAAATAAAGCGTTACTGCTGCCCCATCGCTGCAAGATGCTGACACGAGGGACCAGCACAAGGGGACCCAGTGCTGAGTGTGGGTGCCAGGCACAGCCAAAGCTCCGGCGTTCAAGACCAAAACCCACCCCCGCACCGCTTTTCTAGATGATTTTACGAGTTACAAAGCGAATGCGCTTGGTCCTCTCTCGGGCAGAGACGCAGCTTGACCTTGCGCTGCTGCTCTAAGCACGGCTGCGAAGGCACTTTCCAACCCCAGGAAGGGTCAGGCACCAGCAGCGTTTCTGCTCATCCCCTAGATCCCTTCCCTGCTCCGGATGGAGCCAGGGGATCTCACTGCTAAACCCCACAAAGGTCCCCTCCTCCCCTCCCAACCCCACGTACGAGCCACTAGAGCACCTCCATCACCGCCTTCGGTATCCGTGCTGAGGAGGAAAAGACATTCCAGCAAATCGCCCGCCCTGCACAGATTGATAACGAAGAGGTGGAAGGTTCCCCAAAGGTTCCAAGACCCATCTGTTCCTCCTCTCCTCCATCGCGAGCACCTCGCCGTGTTTCACGAGCAAGCTCAGAAAATCCATGCTCGCTGAATCACAGTTAGTTCCTTTGGTTTATTTATTATTTTCCCAGCTTGAAGTCAAACCTCCTTCCGCCCGGGGAAGAGCCACCCAGCGCTTCAGAAGCAAAAACACCGCGGGGAAGGGGTGAGATAACACCGAGACGCGGGAAGGGCAGGAGACCTTCCCTTCCAGCGCGTTGCTTTGGGTGCCAACAGGTACAACACAGACTAAATCAGGTGATGGACGCAAGATCTGGGAGGACGAGGGATTTCCTGGCTATTTTTCTGGATTTTGCATCACCGGGGCTGCGCTCGATGCGCTGGCCCTGCTGCAATTCTCCTAGGATGACCGGTTAAAGGAAAAAAAGCAGGCAGCTCCCAAAAATCCCCGGCAGCAAGGACGGAGGAGCACCGGGGCACGTGTCCTGCTCTGATTTCTCCACCGGCAAAGTCTTTCCATCAACCTTGCCACGCATTAGTGACCGCCTCTGCCCCAGCCAAGCATCCCATGCTCTGGGTCAAGGACCACGTCTTTGAAACGAGGAGACAGGACCAGCAGGTTCCCATCCGGGCTCTGCCTGCAACGATGTCAGACAAGTCACAGGAGCTCCTGCAACAGCCACCAACTCTTTATTCCCCACCTCCAAAGGGATTCGGACCCACTGGGGCTTCTCCAAAATCATTTTCTACAGAGAAAAACCCTCCTGCAGCACCAGGGTTCGTTTCTTCACTGGCCCGGGCTCACCTTCGCAAAGTTAATTGCAAAGACGGCAGCGTCTGAGTAGAAGGCAACCGGCTTTTCCAGGCTCTCCGGAAAAGCCAATTCCCACGATCAAGAGCTGGTGGGATTTCTACG
This sequence comes from Numenius arquata, assembly GCF_964106895.1. Classification (NCBI taxonomy): domain Eukaryota; kingdom Metazoa; phylum Chordata; class Aves; order Charadriiformes; family Scolopacidae; genus Numenius; species Numenius arquata. The sequence goes on from NC_133597.1 coordinate 5,659,271, forward strand.
TGGAAGGGGGGCAGAGAGGGGCAGGGGTGAGGGGAGCCCAGCGCATCCCAGACCATGGCTCCGCCGGCGATAAAATAGCCCGTGCCCACATCTGCTGAGAAACACCTTCCCCGCTCCACACGGAGAATTCCAATCTAATAATATCCCATCTGCCCCCCGCCCCCCTCTCCCCTCAATCCCCCTTTCTCCATCCCTCCCCCACCCAATTACCGAGCCTGACATTATCCGTCATCTTCCCTTTGTGTCGGCGAGAATCCAAACGCAGACGCCGGGAAATTAATAATAATTGTTGTGTCAAAATGCGGGATGTAATCAGGATGCGGCGTGGAAGCTAATACAAACACAAACAAATGGTATTTATCCTCCCAAAAGATCCCTCCCCTCCCTGCCTTCCCTAAGGGCCGCTGATGATAATACTCATGGAAGAGATGAATCAGTGCTAATATAGGGATTAGGAATAGATCCCAAGCCCCAGCCTGGGCTGCAATCAAAAGGAGCGCTCTTAATTGAAATTAGAGCTGGGATTTCTGCGCCTCTGCAGAGATGGGTTAAGCCCGTCGGGGCTAAACAGAAGGGAAAATAAAAATAGCATCTTTATTCCAGAACACGAAGGTGGGCAATGAGGGAAAAAAAAAAAAAAAGATCCTCTCTGGCTTCAGCACACCTGGCTTTCCCAGCCCTGGCTTCTGAGGCTGGGTTTTGTCCCACCACCGATTCCTGCAGGCAGGGCAGAGACCACGCGCTCCCGCTCCTCCCGCTCTGCCTTTTCAGCTCAAGCGCGGGTTCAGAAAGGATATTTCAAGATGAAACCGCGCCTCCCGTGCTCAGATGAAACCTGGGGTGAGCTGAGCTCGGGGTCCTGTCTCCTACCCTTCCCCAAAACTTTTTACCGCTCCACGAGTGAAACGTGCTCTTTCCCCTGATGCTCCTGCCGGCAAAGATTAAGTAGCCCTGGCTTTTATTCTTTTTATTCTGCAGCCGAGGTGTGCGGGCACAAAAGGTGAGGAACAGACCACCAGAAAAAAAGACACGACTCCTGCTTTTGCTGCTTCCTCAACTCCCGCATCCCTCGGGGACCGATACCCTAAGGAGGAGAAAGACAACTCACCCCAACGAGCAGCCCCCAAGCCAAGCACATCTGAACATCTGCCATTTATTCCGAGAGGGCTGCATTCATTCTAAATCCCAGTCCCAGGCAAGAGGGATGCTCAGGAGGCAGCTACTTAATGGCAGCACCTCAATTTCTCTCCTTCCAAAGGGTCTTCTTGGTGATGGACTGACTCCTCTTTACCTTCTCCCAGCCCTAAGCATCACCCCGAGTGATCCCTCCCCATGGATGTTACTCAAAGGAGTCTGGCACAGACGGGAAGCAGAAAAGGGGATCCAGCCGCACGTTTGTCCCACGAGAATATTAGCGATCCCTGTGCTTTAATTCCAAATTAGACTTTTGCTTCTAAAAACAGGTTTCTAAATTCTTGGCTTGGCAACGGTGCTACAATCTGTGCTAGCAAGTATGAACCTAGACTAACAACAAGCCCAAAATTACACAGAATCATTCAGGTTGGAAAAGACCCTTGGGATCACCGAGTCCAAAAGCCAAACCACTCCTGGTCCCAGCAATGGTTGGGATTTGGGTCTGACCTTCGCCAGTCTCGCTCTGGCCTCCCCTGCCCGCAGCCCAGTTATGTAAAAAGGAAAAAAAAAAAAAGGAAAATAACAACCCAGTCTGGAAAAAAATCCCATTTCCTGAGCTGAGCAGCAGAGAGAAACCCCTCTGCGAAGCTGCCCGTGAGCTTGTGCAGACTTAATTCATCTGCTCGGCAGCGGCAGGTCCTCCAGGGCAACCTAAGGGGTTGCAGGTCAAGAGAGACTCAGTCGAGTATGGCCAGCTGGAGATGACTTAGACGCGTTCCTATTCCCCGTATCTCTACAGTGTCCTCTCCAGGAAAAGCTGGCACGACAGCAAGCACGAGGGCACTCGAAAAAGACCAAGCAGCGAGCACCCAATACCGCTGTTCGCCCCGGCCGCATCGCTCCGCGACGCCGCTCTGGGTTTTAGGGCCAGGCTTTGATTTATCCCTTCGAGCCGCGGAAAAGCTCTGAGGACCCCGAGCCGAGCGGAGGGTTTGTAACCACCGAGATTCCAGGCAGCGATCCGGTTATAGAGAGAACCGGGGTGGCGAAGACCGCCCTCGAAATTCCTCAGCAGCCTTCATTTGTACAGTCAATTAGGAGGACAGGTTGGGATTAGCCTTAAGACCAGACTTTGAGAGCAGCTCCCAGCTCTGAGGAGCCTGGGCTCATCCCATACTGAGCCACCGAACCCAGTGCAGGTCTTGAGGCTGGTCCAGAGCTAAATTGATTTTAAACACAGGCCCCATCTAGAAACTCGGCGTTTCGGCAGCCAGCTGAATTTGGAGCTGGTTTGCAGCTGGGCAGAGAAGACCATGAGGAGCTCGGGCATGTACAGCTAAACGAGCTCCCCGAGGTTGCTCATCTCGTCCAACTTCTGCTCCCAAAATCCTGGCTTGCTGGCTCAACGCAGAAATCTGGCTCCTCCGACAGGAGCGGTGGTTGATGCCTCTAAAAATCCCTCATCTAAGGATGATACCAACCCTGCTTTGGCTCTGCCTCTCTCCCCACAACCACCCTAACTGGGGCTGGACCGCAGCCTCCTCCCGCCAGAGCTGCCGTAGCTAATTACGATACTCCACTTGAAGAGACTCGGCAGAAAAGCCAAGACCTGAGGAAGTTCTTGTTCCTCCTGCCACCTCCAACAAGGCACTTAATTCCCAGGCTGATTTTCCTGCCTGTAAAGCACACGTCCCCACCGTCTGCATCCCGAGGGGCTGGTCCTCCTCCCGGCTGTACCCATCCCCTCATCCCACCGCTGCCGCGTCCGCTCCATCCTTCTCCAAGTCACAAATTCCAACAACCGGAGAAGAGCCGAGGGACCCGGCGGCTCCGCAGCAAAGCCCCCGGCTGGATCATGGATCGGTGCGAGCATGAAAATTCATTCATATGAATTTGGAATATAATACCTGACACAAGATGTATCGCTGCTGCCACGCTGCAATCCCAGATAAGGACACAGCAGTAACAGATGGAGGAACAAGGCACTTATCTTGTTAGCTGATGGATTTATCTCTCCTTCCCCCACCCTTCCCTACATATTCCATAGTGTGCAGAGAGCCGCGTTCCTCGGCAGAGCAGCATATGGAGCACGAATTGATTTCTTCCTAACACCCCCTCCACACTTTAATTCAATAAGAGCTGGAGTGGCGGATAAACAGCTTGTTGTGCTAGGAAAATTTCAAAACAGTCAAGAAAATGTCAAACTGTCTTTTTTATGAGTGCCTTTTTTTTTTTCTTTTTTTTTTTTTTTTTTTTCCCCCCCATTTTCCCTTATCTTTCCCCCCCTCCTCCTCGGGTACGCAGCCCGGTGGCTGGCAGCGAGGAGCTCGGTGTCTGGAGACAGCGGTCCTTCCCCGGCTGCGGGGGATGCAGGAACCAGAGCATCTTCTGTCAGGCCAGTCCACGGCAGGAGGTGGCTTTGGTCCCATCCTTGGATGGAAAATGGGAACAGAGCGGCTCCGGGTAAAAGATTAGGCAGATGGTTTCATCTGGCAGCTCCCTTAATCTCATTACTGGAGCTGGTGGAAGTTTTTAATGTGATCTCTCTTTCCTTCTCTACCCTCACCCCATTCAAAATGTTGTTTTTTCCCCCAAAAAGAGAGACCCATTTTCATGGTGGTTTCTTTGTTGGGCACAAATACAAACTTCTTTTAAAAAAAAAAATATCCATTTTTGGTGTGCTCTCCCTCTCTTTCAGTGCTTTACTGTCACTCTGAAAAGAAGGAATTATTAGAAAGGAGGAAAAAGCTCAACTACACGTTCTCTGGATCTGGCTTAAAAAATACGGAGCGTTTTGGAAGTACCAGGGAGATGCTCCCAAAGACCACAAGCAGCCTCGTGTGCTCTTGCCCTGCAGATCCCTGCATGACGCTGCAGGGGCCTGGTAACCTAAGGAGAGGCAATGGCTGTGGCGTGGGGGTTTATTTGGGGATGTGGAGCATCCCTGAGCAGACACCAGCATCTCCCACCGCCCAAGGGTCCCCGCAGGCCCCCAGACTTCTCCCAAGCACCGTCCTCCAGCTATTCCTCACGCACTGCCCATTTCTTCCACCCTATAAATCAGCCAAAAGCCTTCATCTCCTCCCAAATGCACCTCCTCATTGCTCCTCTCCTTTCCAGCTCTCCCCACGCCTGCCAAAGCTTTCTCTCCTGAAGGCTTCTTGCGAGATAAAGACCTTCATGCTTTTCCTCCTCCAGCCACGCATCCTTTTCCTCGTGCAGAGCAGGGACCACCACAGCCCCAAAGCTCAGCCTGGGACCACGCTTGGTCCCATCCATCCATCCCTGGCCCCCAGCGAGCATCTCCTAGCGCTGGGGAAAACCACCTCCCAGTTGGTTTGGAGAAGGTGTCGGAGGAACAGAGCTCAGTCCAAGATCCTGCTTTCGGATTTTGAAGCAACTCGACACCAGCACAAGGGACGAAAAGGGAAATGTGCTCCCAGGAATGACACCAAACCCAATGGATTCCCAGCAAGCTCAATAAAAGACTGCATTTAACCGAACGAATGACAACGTACACCCCTAAGAAATGTAGGAGCTGCTTTGTCTCCTTCAAAACTTCACCTACAAAGTCTCTGCACTGACACAGGACTGACTACAACTTGGACGTGCAGATGAGACCGTGGGCACCCATGGTCAGATGCCACCGGTGGCCTCAGCGCCCTGCTCGGGATGCATCACCAGCGTCACCTTATCCCAGGGCGAGCAAGGAAGTGGTGTTTGCAAACCCCAATCCAGGATAACATCACCCACAAAATCGCTGGGGAGCAGAAACGAAGGCGGACAGAAACCCCCAGGGCGGGCAGAACCAAGATGCTCGAGGTTGCCCGTCCCCGCAGGGTGAAGGTAGAAGCCGCAGTTGAATGCTGCAGCAGCACATGGGCACGCGACAACTCGGGCCGGGCGCTCGCTGAGCACGGAACAGGATCATTTTGGGGGGAGAGCATCCCTGCGGGAACACGTCCAAGGGAGGAGGGACTCCCTCCTGCTGCTTTCCACCTCCCCGCCGTCCTCCTGCTGCTGTGCTGGAAGAGGAAAAGCCGTCTCCTCCCCACCCCCTCTGCAGCAGAGCAGTGCAGAAGGCTGCAGGATCCTGCAGGGAGACGGCGTGTTTAGCATGCAGGAGAGAGCGCTCAGCAAAAAGCCCTGTCTCCTGCCACGGTGCTCAGGGGCTGCCGAGCAGCCGGGCAGGAGCAGCAAATCGCTGCTGGAAGGAGCAAGGTGGCCAGGGAATTCACAGCCTCCCCCGCTGTTCCCTATCTTAGAGTCATAGAATGGTGAGAGTTGGAAGGGATCTTAAAGATCATCTCGTTCCAACCCCCTGCCCTGGGCAGGGACACCTCCCACCACACCAGCTTGCTCCAAGACCCCCTCCAACCTGCCCTTGAACCCCTCCAGGGATGGGGCAGCCACAGCTTCTATTCCAGGCTCTCACCACCCTCACAGCAAAGAAGTTCTTCCCCACATCTCAGCTCAATCTCCCCTCTTTCAGGGTCAAACCCTTCCCCCTCCTCCTAGGGCTCCCCTCCCTCATCCAGAGTCCCTCCCCAGCTTTCCTGGAGCCCCTTGAGGGACTGGAAGGGGCTCCAAGGTCTCCCTGGAGCCTTCTCTTCTCCAGGCTGAACCCCCCCAACTCTCTCAGCCTGTCCTCGCAGCAGAGGGGCTCCAGCCCTCCCAGCATCTCCGTGGCCTCCTCTGGCCCCACTCTGCTTCCCATTTAGCTCACGGTTGCAAAGCAGGGCTCAGATTTGGTGCCTAACCCCCCCACCCCCCGCCTCAGTTTCCCTCTGCAGAGGGGCAGTGACAGCTCCGAGCAGTGGGGTGACGCTGGGATCCCACCACCCCTCTTGCTGCAGCCCCAAGGAACTCATCTCTTTGCTCCAGGAGCATCATCTCTTTGCTCCATCCCTCCCTCCCCACTTTCAGCCCCTGCCTCCTTGCACCGGGGACCCACAACCCCTAAACATCAGCAGCAGCACCCACGGGGGCCGCATCCTGACCAGCACCCACCCCGTGCCACAGCCCCCAGCCCAGCCTCGGGCCCCCAAGCTGGGGCTCGTCCCCTCCCAGCCTTACCTGCCACCAGCATCCCCACCTCATCCCTTCCCCACCTGCCTCTGTGGCCACACCGGGGAAAGGACCAAAGCCACACCGAGGGTGGCCGGGTCCCTGTTTGATGCCTTCTGATCAGCTCCAACCCCCAGCATCCAGTTTCCCCTCCTGAAGGGCACGGCCACCCCTTGCTCCCCCCACTCCGGGACCCTCCAAAACTTGCCCCTTCCATGCCAGGCTCTCCCCAGACGCCCAATCAGGGCTCCGTGGCCAAGGATGAAAAGCTGCTCTCCAGAGCATCCTGTTTTCTTTTTTATTTTTTTTTTCTTTTTCTTTTTCTTTTCCCTTTTCAAGGTTTCTTTTCCCTCCCTTCTCATGAGGTTAAAGAGCTAAAGACCAACTCAGAGACAGATAATAGAGTGACAGTGCCTCATAAAAAAGCAGCCGAAGCTTTGGAGAAAGCCGGCATACGGCGCATTAGGGATTTCTGTCGCGGCAGCTGGGAGTAACAGTGACCCTCTGAACTCAATTTGCTCCACGGCTTTAAAACCAAGGAAAGCCTTTGGACTGTCAAACTCCTCCTCTGGCTTCCAAGGGCGGCTGCAGACTCCGGCACGAGCTTTTTTGGGGCCTCACCCTAAAGCTATTTGGCTCCTGGGGATGGAGGTGGCATCCCAAGCCCTGCCGGGATGAGGTCCGGCGGGATGGAAAAGGGAGTGCAAACTCCCAGACGGGAGCCACACGCGCCCCTGGGGTGTGGATACATCTATTTATTTCGCTACGAGCTGGTGGCAACCCTTCAGAGGCTCGTTTTCCCCCTGCCCCAACCCAGCAGGAGCAGAGGGGCGAGGGGAGGACGGGCGGAAGGTTCTTGCTGCATGTAAATAGCTCGGTGCCGCCGCACAAACCCATCACACATCCCCCTCTGCCTTCTCTTCCTTTAGTTTTTTTCTTTTTTTTTTTTTTTTTCTTTTTCTTTTTTTTTTAAGCGAGTAGAAATTCTTCCCACTACGCATTAGCGCCCAACGTAATGGTGCAAAGCATTTTTCATTTATCATCATAATGCCAGTCAAACGAACCCCCTAATAACATAAATGCAAGAGGAAAGCTATTAGAGTTTATTTGTGCAGCGGCTTTGAACTCGTCCCCACTGCTCCAACCGTGTAACCGGAGGGGATGGATGGAGCCTCCATCTTCAGGCCCTTCCACTGAAAGCCATTCCTCAGCTGGCCAGAGTCCTTCCTCACAGACCATTGCAAGCCCGTGCGTGTCGCCGTATTTGCTGAATTATCAAAATAAATACCGAAATACCTGAAATAATCCGGTCCTGGTTAGAATCGCAAGCAGCCTCTGAGATCTTTTGTGCCTTTCCACAGGTATGATGGGCTCCAGGTCGAGGTACTGGGGAGCAGCTCAGCTTCTGCTAAAGATGTCCAAATTCCTTGCCTGCTTTTCCAGCCATGAATACCTGAAAATAGGCATTCTGGACCCCACAGCCCTGCGTGGACTCCCTATCCCAGCTCTCCATGTCCAACGAGCACCATCAGAGCTTCTCTGATGTAGCTAAGACCAGATCTTCTCCCCTGCGACCCACAGATCACACGCCCTAGGAACACCAGTGCTCCCGCAATAGCTCTGCTGATGCTGGTGAAGCTCATTTACACTTGCCTACACGTGAAAATACTTAGAAGATTCAAGTCATCCCTCTACACAGCTCTTTGCCCTCCTTTGCTGCATCTATTCCCATCCAAGGGTCTCACCACAAGCATCTTCCCCTCCTGCCTCGCAGCTCCATCCTCATCACTCCAGATCTGGCCCTCAGCATCCCCCATCCCCGAGATCTTCCAGCTTCACTTGTCCCCAACAGCTCTCATCCCCCCAGAAGCTCCGTCCTGGGGAGCCGTCGCCAGGCGTTTCATTTTGTATACAGCCATTTCCTCACGCCGCCTAAATTAAATGCATATTTCAGAACCTACGAGTGAGAGCAAACTGTTCGGTCTTATGCTTTATTAAACCGAAACAAATCCTCGTGCGGGAAGAGCCTCGGTGCCAAATGGCAGCTCCGCTGACGGAGCCGGGCTATTCCCACCCGGGCAGTAACCGGCGCATCAAGATGTGCGAACGCTGGCAGCCAGGACCTGCACTGCGGAGGGAAACACAACAGCGCCCGCCTGACAAATTAGTTCACTCATTAAGTTAAGAAGCCTATTTTGCTCGACTTTGTACAATTTGGCACGTTTAGCAGCCGGGGAAACTTCCAGGGAAGGGGATGTGCCCGGCACAAAGCAAGATGGTAGGAGCCCCGGCTATTGCCATCGCCCTCTCCCCTTCACCACGCTGCCCGTTGGAGCAGGGAAAATTCAGTGTATATATCACGGGATGGTAAGAAATCCAGGCTTATTTAGGGGAGGAACAGGAGACGGTGTGTACTTCCAGTAGAACAAGACCATTGGGTTGGAGCCATGGTGGAGGCTGCAGGTTTAACAACAGAGATAAGGAGGGACCCGTCCCCGTGGCACCGGTTGGGGACAAGGTGCCATCCATGGGCTGCATCAAGAGAAGCGTGGCCAGCAGGTCGCGGGAGGTGATTCTACCCCTCTACTCTGCCCTCGTGAGACCCCACCTGGAATACTGTGTCCAGCTTTGGAGTCCTCAACACAGGAAGGACGTGGACCTGTTGGAACGGGTCCAGCGGAGGGCCACGAAGATGATCAGAGGGATGGAGCACCTCCCCTATGAAGCCAGGCTGAGAGAGCTGGGGTTGTTCAGCCTGGAGAAGAGAAGGCTCCGGGGAGACCTCAGAGCAGCCTTCCAATATCCGAAGGGAGCCTCCAGGAGAGCCGGAGAGGGACTCTTTGTCAGGAAGTGGAGTGACAGGACAAGGGGTAATGGTTTTAAATTGGAAGAGGGGAGATTGAGATGAGATATTAGGAGGAAATTCTTTCCTGTGAGGGTGGTGAGGCACTGGAACAGGTTGCCCAGGGAAGTTGTGGCTGCCCCATCCCTGGAAGTGTTTAAGGCCAGGCTGGATGGGGCTTGGAGCAACCTGCTCTAGTGGAGGTGTCCCTGCCCATGGCAGGGGGGTTGGAACTCGATGATCTTTAAGGTCCCTTCCAACTCTAACCATTCTATGATTCTATGAAGCATGACCACTGGTGAAGAGCATCCCTGTGCCAAAACCAGTGGGCAACGCTCATGGTCAGGCTGAGGGGTGGGCAGAGATGCTCGCCAGCCCCCTGCCCACAGCCAGACCCAGCAAGACATCAACCATCTCCCCCTTCTGCTCCCGCAGCCTCGCAAAGCAATCAAAATAACCACCCATAAAACACAAATAAACCCAAAAAACTCCGTCCCTGCCTCTCAGTCTGCAGCTGATGGGCTCTGGGACACAGAGGGGTGGCGGGAGGGGAGAAAGGGTGGGAGACAAAACTTGGGTGGAAAGAAGATGACAAGAATTGAGAGCCAGAATCAAGGCAGAGGAGGCTCGGCGAGAAGGGAAGATAATAAAACCCAGGGAGGCAGACAGAGATTAATGAGTGTTTCCCAAATATGATAATTTCTGGACATCAACACATTAAATTTAATATCCTCATGGGCTGCTGAGAGGGACCACGTCTCCCTGACCCTGTGCACGGAGAGGAGAGGTCCCAGCTGGCTTTTTGCAGGACCTGGCCACAACAAGCCCACCCCACGGCACGTCCCCTGGAGTTTTTGTGCAGGCAGGGGATGCATTTCCCACCACCACGGAGCTCCAAACCTGGGCATTCATGCCTCCGCTGCCAGCAGCCGGTGACATGTCCCCAAGCACCAGCTGAGGACAAAACAGCTTGTTTTGGGAAGGCATGTGTCAACTGCCCGTGGTTGTGGTTTCTTGCACTGCTGGAAGGGCAAGTCATAGAATGGTTGGGGTTGGAAGGGACCTTAAAGACCATCCAGCCCCATCCCCTGCCCTGGGCAGGGACACCTCCCACCAGACCAGGTCACTCAAAGTCACCTCCAACCTGGCCTTGAACCCCTCCAGGGATGGGGCAGCCACAGCTTCTCTGCTCCAGTGTCTCACCACGCTCGGAGTAATTTCTTCCTCATCTAAATCTCCCCTCTTTCAGTTTGAAGCCACACTCTTAGACTTTTATTCTTAGACTTGAAGGCAACAGGACTGCTTTCCGGAGGTTTTCCAGACCAGGTCTGCTGTTGCAGTCCCAGAGATCGCTGAGTGTCTCTTGACACCGTCCAGCCTCCCCGCATCATCTCCACATGCATCCAAGCCCTGCACGAACCACGCTTGAGCTGCCCCAGCCTGGCATTGCCAGCTTTAAATAAAGCTCCCAAAAAGCCCATGGGAAAGGGGCCTCCCTCCCGCTATCTCCACAGAAACCACCGAAGCAGACGGATCTGCTCTGGCAACCATCAGGGCTGTGACCCCTTGGCTTGCAACCACCTCTGCTTTGCAGTTCTCGGCTCTGCAGGAGGCTGTTCTGAGACATCCCCGTTGCTCCGGAGTCAGCCAGTTTGCCCCGTCCCTTGTCACTTCCCCACCAAGATTTGTGGGCTGTACAGAATTGCTGTGTTGACATTTAAAGGTCTCTGCCAACCTGGCCCCACACGGGACAGGATTCACTTCACCCAAGCCTCAAAGTTCAAAGTCAAGTCTAAGCGATTTTTCCCTCCTTGGCTGCTGTGACAGTCACCGGCTCGGTGACAAGAAGCACACCTGGGGTCCCATCACAGCCCTGCAGGGTCCACCACGGCCACCAAAGCCTTACAGGGGGCAATGACACAGCGGCAAAGCCAGTCCTTCCTTCTTAGGACACAAGCAGACATGTCCCACAGGGTTTGGCCAAGCAGCCGAGGTGACCAGGATGACAGCAAACTGCCCGATGACCTCAGCTGGAGGAGGACACCACCAAGAGTGTCCCCAACCCAAGATGTGTGAGTATGAGACGGGCAGAGCACGGGGAGGACGAGAACCAAGGGGTGTAGGGGTGCTCCATCCCTTGCCAAACCAAGAACCCAGGGGACAGACAGAAGGACACACAGTACTTAAAGCCCAAAAAACAAGACGGCAGGACAGAGTCCATCAAGCCCCTGCTTATTTTCAAGGGAACTCGGCGTTTGGGAAGGTGCAGGGATGATCCTGAAACCAGTGAAGATGGACTGGAGGCTCCAAGGGGGAAGGGTAATTTGGGCGAGAGCGGCGATGAAGCGATAAAGAGTTCACAACCCGAGGGAAAGCAAGCGGCGGAATAAGGATAACGGACTTCAAAAGCCAGATTTCAACACATTCAGGAAGAGCTGGTGGATGGGGTCTCCTGGGAAAATAATCTAAGGTACAAAGAAGGGGAGAGCTGGCAGTTACTGAAAGAGACTATATTACATGCACAATAGCAGGCTATCCCCATGCAAAGGGAAGATAGGAAGCATAGCAAGAGGCTGCCGTGGCTGATTCAGGAGCCATTCAATGACCTAGAAATAAAGAAGGAACCATAGGAAAAAAAAAATCAAATCAAATCAAATATGGAAACAAGGGCTCATAATTAGGGATGGGTCTAACAGCATCGCAACGGCAGAGAGGGATAAAGTCGGTGGCGCTGACATGCAAAACAAGTTTCAATTAGCGAGGGACAGGAGAGGAGAACAAAAAGGCTCTTGGATGTGTTCAGAGGCAGAAGAAAAGGAAGGTTAGGTCCATTACCGAGCAGGACTGCAGAGACCTTCACTGCCGCGTTTGATTCCGTCTGTGTAGAGGAAGGTATAGAGCAAGCAGACAGCTCCAAAATACGTGTTAACCGGGAGCTGGGCATTCACGCCGGAGCAGGGAGGGGAAGAAGAGGGTTAAAAATAAATAAGCTGGCAGAGACTGAGGAATGTCCCCTGAGAGTGCTGAAAAATCGGGCAGAATCATCCCTGAGCCACCAGCGCTGCTCTTCGGGAGCCGGCGGAGGCCAGCAAAAAGGGCAAGAAATCTTCATATCTTTAAGAAAAAAGCCGGGAGCTGTAGGCAATCAGCTCAACTTCAATCACCGGCAAGATACTAAAACAAACGATGAAACTATCACAGCTTGTAAGTCCCGGGAATTTAATAAAGCGAGGCCAAAAAAAAATAAAAAAATAAAAAAATAAAAAAATAATCCCACAACCACCACCAACATGAGTTTGTCAAGAACAGATCATGTCAAACCAACCTAATTTCCGCCTTGACAGGATAACTAGACTTGGTGGATAAGAGGAAAAGCTGTAGACATGATATACCTTGACTTTAATAAGGCTTCTGATGCCGGTCCCACACGGCACCCTGCGAGGAAAGTGGAGGCAACACGGTCTGGATGTAATCGCTGAGGCTGGGGGCAGAGGGGAGGAGGGATAACAGCCTGTTGACAAAGCGCTCTCAAAAAGCGCTTTATCTATTATTTATGACCGAGCTCGGAGGGCAACCTCCAGCGGGATTCCTCGGGGGGCCGTCCCGGGCCCCGCTCTCTCCCGTATTTGCATTTAACAGCTCGCAGTACAGATCCAGGAGGGCGCTTCATTAACATCTGCAGATGATGCCAAGCCAGGAGGAGAGGGGCTGGGAGGGCTCCGGGGGCAGGACCAGAATCCCAAATCACCACCAGAACGAGGAATAGGAAATCCGACGGGGACAAGGGCGATGTGATACACTTAGGGAGGAGGAGAAATCAAAAGCAGGTATAAAAAGAAGGAAAACCCGCTAGGAAACCATGCGCAGAAGAGGACCAAGGTGTTACAGCAGACAACAAACTACAGAGGAATCAAAAGGACGGCAAATCTTATGTTAACAGGAGCGTTGCGAGAAGGACAAAGGAGAATTATTTTGCTCCACTTGGTTTCATTCAAGGCCTCAGCTGCGGTGCTTCATCCCGATGCGGGAACCAAACTGAAGGTTAAAGTCCCTGTGGCTTAACACGCCGGCGCTGACCCGCGCTAACCGTGTCGCCTTCCTCGGCAGCACATCTGGCCCCGCCAAACCCACAGCTGGAAGGTTCCTTCCTTCTCACATCAACCTAAACCGCGTTTGCCAGAGGGCAGGGGACATGTCCCTCACCGAGGGGACGCGAGGGACGGCACGTCCCAACCACGGACGAGCCGGGGCGAGCCCACGGAATAGCAACGGAACTGGGGAGAGGAGCAGACAACTCTACAGAGAGATGAAAGACTCTGGGGTTTGCTTCCTCGCCAAAAGAGAAGATCGAGTAAGACAGGACAGCACTCTGCCCATACATAAATATCACGCGAAGGAAGTGGAGAATAATTATTTATAGAATCACAGAATGGTTAGAGTTGGAAGGGACCTTAAAGATCATTGAGTTCCAACCCCCCCTGCCCCGGGCAGGGACACCTCCACTAGAGCAGGTTGCTCAAAGCCCCATCCAGCCTGGCCTTAAACACCTCCAGGGATGGGGCAGCCACAACCTCCTTGGGCAACCTGTTCCAGTGCTTCACCACCCTCACAGGAAAGAATTTCCTCCTAATATCTCATCTCAATCTCCCCTCTTCCAATTTAAAACCATTACCCCTTGTCCTGTCACTACACTTCCTGACAAAGAGTCCCTCTCCGGCTCTCCTGGAGGCTCCCTTCGGATATTGGAAGGCTGCTCTGAGGTCTCCCCGGAGCCTTCTCTTCTCCGGGCTGAACAACCCCAGCTCCCTCAGCCTGGCTTCACAGGGGAGGTGCTCCAGCCCTCTGATTTGCCACATCCCTTCCAACAGGCAGAAAAAGAAAACAACCTAATGTGCTGCAGAGATGATTTTGCTTGAGTACTTGGAATAACTTTCCCTCTGGCAGAAGGTCTCCAGGGAGCTACACCGCCTCCACCACCAAAGAGGAGCTGCCCATGAAGGATGCCCCACATGTGCCCGACTCCACCCCAGGGTTACATCAGCTGGGATCCCACCTAGGTTTTGCAATCCTCCCGAGGTTATTCAGCAGCAGGCTAAGACGCAGCAAGTTTTCAGCTTTCACAGACACGCTGCAGCAGCGTAACAACGGACTGGACCACAAAACCCATCTCCTGCCGCTGGCAAAGCGACCGCCGTACAAGTCATCTCTTCACCGTCGATGAGGTCTGTCTGCAGGCACCTGCTCACCACTGGGAGCAAGGGCTCCGCCGTCCAGACAGCATGACCCCACAAATCACGGCGAGCCACACTCAGCACTTTTATTCTTTATTGTTGCAGTCCAGACAGCTCCATTATTTATCCAGATTACTTATTCATGTCCCATTTCCAAGGACAACCCACTCCACAGGATAGAGTTATCATAGTCTCTCCTCTCGACTCGCCCCCGGCTCTTGTCCCCCTTCACCTGGTCCTACCATTGTTCACAGAATCATAGAATGGTTTGGGTTGGAAGAGATCTTAAAGATCATCTCGTTCCAACCCCCCTGCCCTGGGCAGGGACACCTCCCACCAACACCAGGTTGCTCCAAGCCGCTTCCAACCTGCCCTTGAACCCCTCCAGGGATGGGGCAGCCACAGCTTCTCTGGGCAACCTGGGCCTCCCCACCCTCAGAGTGAAAAAATTCTTCCTAATATCTAATTTAAATCTCCTCTTTTCCAGTTTGAAGCCATTAGAGAGTCACCCCGTCCATCTCAGCCCATGAGCATCCCCGTACTCTCCCGTCCCCTTCTCCTCACACCACTCACGGGTTCTGACACGGGGAGGATTGAAAATGCTCAGCCAAAAAAATGACAGCAAACCTCAGACGCTGACTGACAGCAGCACGGAAAATTTCCCGAGGCAACTCAATCAGCCCAGGGTTTCTGGCCATCTTTAGAAACCGAAGGAGCTAAAACAATTCAGGCAAATATTACTCCGACCCGGAGAGACAGCAAGGGCCGGTCGTTAGGAGCAGGGAAGCTGCTGGCTTGAATTCAACCGAGATCTCCAACACGTTTCCACGTCCCCCAGCACCACGGTGTGTTCGTCACCCTCAGTTCAAGGCTGCACCTGGGAGGGCAGATGGACTTTTATCCCTTTTGCAAAGGTTTGAAGGCTGAAAGGTTACAGTGGCGGGTCAGTACCTGTCTCCAAGCAGGCTCAGATCACATCGCTTGCCCTGAGGTGACCGAGACCCCCAGGTCAGACCCCTGGGCAAGGTCCTACCTCCCAGACAAGCCCCCATCACCCATGCTGAAGAGGACCGGGGGCTCCTGAAGCTATCAGCTCCATAAAACACGTCCTCCTTCCCCCGGGGGGGTTCGTTTTCCTTGTCTGAAGTGCTGGCATATTAAACTTCCACCCACTGTGAGCAAGAATTTAGAGAAGGAAAAGTATTTCTAAGACCACGTCCTGGTTTGAGGGAAAATAGAACTAATTTTCTTTTCCGTAATTTGACTTTTCGGTCAAGTCTCTTCAAACTAACTGTGTGCTCGGAAATGAACAGCGTGTTTTTCAAACTGTCCGCTTCTAATGGCGATAAGGCCAAATATTTATAGTGAATACCCAGGAATGGTACCCAGAGAGGCTCTCACTTACGCTTATTGCTATAACAACCAAGGGCTGCTAATTTTGTTGCGTACCGGGTCGGAAGCAGAAGAGTAGAGGGAAGGAGGGGACAGGAGACCCAAAAGCAACCAAGAGGATGTTCCATCCCCTCTGCATCATGCTTAGCAGAAAAGCTGAAGGATCAAAGGGGCAGCTCCTTCTTCAATGGTTGGAGGGCTCTGTCTGTCCGCCTTAGATCCCAATCCATGAGTTCTGGAATCCAATTCTGGAATCCAATTCTGGAATCCAGTTCCCATCTGAGTCCAGTCTGGGACTTTCCCAGTGCTGCTGGTGACACGACCGTCATCCTGGGAGCTCCATACGAGTTTGTATGTATTGTATTATTATTTTCTTATTAATATTATTAACTTTTCATTCAAGTAGTTTAGTTTCTTGAACTCCTAAGTCTGTCTCTCGCTCATTTTTCTCTCCTCTCACCTGCAGGGAGATGCTCTCCCTACTCCGAAGGGAAAAGAGGTAAAAGAGAGCATCTGCCCATCTTGTGATGTTTTGGTGGCCACATCACCCAAGCCATGACAGCATCCAACGTGGGGCTCAACCAGGGCACGGCCAGATGGCCCGAATTCCAGTTCACTCAATTGAAAGAGATTCTTCCTTCGAGAGTCTTGAGGGGTTGGAAATTAAACCCGACAGCTCACGTCATGTCCTCCTCCAGCAGAACGTTGCATCGTGGCTTGATAGGGTTTTGTTTAAATTTAGTCGATACGACGCTGCTTAACCTGCCCTATGTGTTGTATAATTTATTTGCTCTTTGTGTTTGTATGCGGTGGGTGAAACGTGCTATTCTGCTCCGGTGTTTAATTCCCATCTATGCTGCGATGAGCCGGATAACGACTCTACCTGCATACGCTGGGCACCGCGTAATGGATTCTATCACTAATTACACTTTCCATTTTCCCTCGGGAAAGCATACTTCGCCCATTTATGCTTATGCCAAATTGACCCCACCAGAGGTAGGGGATGGATGTTTTTTTGGATTTCACAAATTATTGTTACTAGAAAATCATTATTTTTTATTTTTATTTTTTGACAAAGACCAGATCAAGCCCGATAGCATACGAGAGGATTCTTCTGGTGAAGATCCAGGTCCTTCTAAAGATTCTAAAGATCTGGGAAAGGGTCCTTCTAAATCAGATGGGGGAGAGGGTCCTTCCCAGGAAACATCGGCACAGGAGGAATCAGACATCGGAACTAAACCAACATCCTGGAATCACCCTGGGAGATGGCTACTGGTTTTGTGTATATGTATACAAATATATATATACACAAATATATATATATACAAATATATATATAAAATAGATACATAAAAATATATATTATATATACACAAAAATTTATATAACAAACAAACAAATGTATATAAACAAGTATATACAAAACCCATTTCAAGCTCCCAGGATGAGGATCACATCACTCGCAAGCACTGGGAAAGTCCCAGACTGGACTCAGCGACGGACAGGAACTGGGTTCTACAAACTGGGTTCCACAACACACAGATTGGGATCAAAGGCAGATGAACAGAATCCTCCTCGGACACGGGCCATCGAAGAACGATCCTGACCCTTTTGATCCCTGCAACACGTGTCCTCTCCATCACCCCTCCTTCCCTATGATTTCCCCAAGACCACACTGAGCTGGAAGGAATAGAAAAAAAACAAAAAAAACCCCAAAAAACCTCAAAACAACAGAATGAATTCCCGTAACAAAATGCTTAACTCTTGTTAAACAAAGGGAGGTTTCTCCAAGGAGCAATTACAATCAGAGCAGCAGCCTCCTAGGGCTTCAGACAGCCCTCCAGGGACATGTTTCTGGCTGTCGTCTCTCCGACAGCTCTCTGCCCGGTTCGCACCTTGTTGCGAGGGGCACCAAGCCCCTCCGAGCACGCACGGCACATTTCAGCTTGCTGCTGGCATCAGCAAGAACTGAAAATACTAACTACTAAAGAAACTTCTGGGCCAGAAGCCCTCTCAACATAAACTATCGGGTGCAACGATTTTTAGTGACTCCCTCAGTATTTCACCGTTCTCGCTAAAAAAAAAAATAAAATAAACAGGGTAAAAGCAAGAACTCCAACTGACCTTGGGTGTTCATCTCTCCTCTCTGGTTGATCACAGAATCATAGAATGGTTAGAGTTGGAAGGGACCTTAAAGATCATGGAATTCCAACCCCCCTGCCCCGGGCAGGGACACCTCCACTAGAGCAGGTTGCTCAAAGCCCCATCCAGCCTGGCCTTAAACACTTCCAGGGATGGGGCAGCCACAGCTTCCCTGGGCAACCTGTTCCAGTGCTTCACCAC
Organism: Numenius arquata; assembly: GCF_964106895.1. NCBI lineage: Eukaryota > Metazoa > Chordata > Aves > Charadriiformes > Scolopacidae > Numenius > Numenius arquata. The sequence continues at coordinate 5,677,280 of NC_133597.1, forward strand.
CCTCACAGGAAAGAATTTCCTCCTAATATCTAATCTCAATCTCCCCTCTTCCAATTTAAAACCATTACCCCTTGTCCTGTCACTACACTTCCTGACAAAGAGTCCCTCTCCGGCTCTCCTGGAGGCTCCCTTCAGATATTGGAAGGCTGCTATGAGGTCTCCCCGGAGCCTTCTCTTCTCCAGGCTGAACAACCCCAGCTCTCTCAGCCTGGCTTCATCCAGATCCTCACGAGGCACGACCCTCGCACATCACAGACCTCCTGCCAACCACATCAACACCACACCAAGAAGGCATTTCACGACCTACGAGCAGCCATCTATTTCCAGGTCACTTGAAAGAGAGTTCCAAGGAGCATGAAGTTCCAAACAACCCCATGCTGAGCCCGTAAATACTCCCAGCTCCAACCTCCAGCCTCTTCTCTGAGCCGTCCCTTTGAGGTGCAGAACGGCGGCGGGCGGCTGAGAGATGCTCTAATCAGTGCATCTCATTTCAAACAGTCGAAGGACCATGTTATGCCTCGGGATAAACGTGAAAGGCTGCCATTGAAGTGAAAGAGAGGTAGGCACTTCAGAAGCTGGAATTTGGCCTTAAAATAAAAGGCGCTAAAACTAAAATATTAAAGTGCATTTAAAAACATAATAAGGCAGATTAGCCATCAAACAGAGCGGCTTGCCGGGGGACTGATAAGTGAGGAGGAATCCAGGGGCAGATACCACTACTGAAAGAAGGCCAAAAAGGCCTTGTTTAGAGTAAAAACGGCTTTTTTGATCCAAAATACAGCATGGAAATTCATTTATTTTTTTTTTTCCCCTCATGCATTTTCCATGAGAGAACAAGCCCCAATCAGCCTTGTTTTAAGCAGCGATGCCGAAGCTCCCACCTGGAGTGCTCTGCGCTGGGAGGGATGGGAAATTGCCCGGTGACTCAGTAGCATGATGCAAGCTACGGCCCCCATCCCTCCCAGAGATATTTTCAAAGCACTTTTGACTCATTCAGAAAATTATTTGACCCCAGCCTGGTCCCAACCTTCTGAATCACGCAGCAGAGAAGCTGCAGAAGTCCTGCTCCCTCACCGATCCCGCTGGAATCGGGTCTTGATTTTATTTGTTCATTAAAACGTCTGTGCAGGAGACACTTCTCATCTCTTGGCGCTGTCTTAAAAAGCAGAGGAACGACGGGGAGGAGTTGGCCTTGGGGAAGGACTGGGAGGGACGGTGCGTGGAAGGGCTGGGAGGGACGGCAGGAGCTCAGCTCTTTTTTGTCAAAGATTTTCTCGGTGTCTTACTCAGCGGTTCTTCGGACATCAATAATTAACGAGGCAGCAATGTGTTGAGCTGCAAAGGCTGGAGTGCCCACTGCTACAGCCCCAAACCTTTCACTGTCTTCAGACTGAGGGACCGAGACAGGTTTTGATGCCCATCAAGCTTCAGCGTTGCCTACGGGCTAGCAAGGAGTGACCCGTGGCCACCTCCACCAAGAGCCCCCTCTTCTGCCTAGCAGTCCCCTCGCCCCCCAGCTTTCAGAAATCCACCTGGATGGAGGAGATGGGTAGTTTCAGTTCCCCAAGGCTGGAGCGTATTCCCAACCTGACTCAAAGATTGAATTTTGCCTGGTTTAGGGCAGAAAGAGATGGCATCTCTGCTGCTGATAGACCTCAGAAGCTTGTTTGGTAACCATCTTATAAAGAAGGAGGAGATGGCTCCCGTTCAGTCCAAATTTCACACGTACAAGCCCAAAATACGGCTCAGCTCTATTCAATCCCCAAAATCTCTGTACGACTCACGGGACACCTCTCTTCCCTGCACCCAGCCCCTGCAAAGAGCCATGAGAAGGTCCTCACCATGAGGAGCACACTGGGGCTCAGTGGGGTCCAAGGAAATGGGGTGGGAGGCGTTTCTCCCAGGGTCCCAGCCACAAAGGGAAGAAGAGTGACCCCCGTGTGCTAACTAAAATCACATCCCAGCTGCATTTTCCCAGCTCAAGCCTGAGCGGCTTTGCCCCGGGGGGGCCCCCAGCTGATCCCCCCCCCTCCCCAGAGCGCTTTCATGTTGGGCTCCCTCGGAGCGCGGGGATGTTCAAGCCTTGTTCCTTCGGCTGGGGTCAGGGAGACTGAAAACATAAGTGTATAATCCTTTCACAAGTTAATTAAAGTACCCATCCATCCTTCATTCAAACCATTAGCCATGGGTTTTTACAATTAATTATTTGGAACCAAATCAAACAAACAAACAGAAGACACAGACAGAAGAGAGGAAGCAAAGCAGGGTGTTAGCGAGGCTCCTCCGTGCCTCCCAAAGCAACCCACGGACCCTTTTTTTGGCCAGCAGAAGGGTGTGATGGAGGTGGGGGCCCTGGTTCAAGCTCGGGTTCCACCTCAAGCTGCTTCGGTGACCTTGGAAAAACCTCTTTGTCTCTCCTCGCTTTACCACCAGCCCCTCGTGCCATGACCCATCACTATACGCCATGCCCTGCACGCCCTCCCTTTGCCCCTGGCAGACCCTTGAATTGCAAATAAACTGCAAATAAATCATTTACAAACCCTGAGGGCTCTTTGGTGGGCTCTTGGGTGGCCAGGAGCCAGCGTTCCCAAGCACTTTCCAGCACTGCCTTGCCCCACCGCCCGAGGGCTCACAAAAGCATCTCCAAGACCTCAAACAAGCCGAAAGCGGAGCAGAGGAGCCTTTCCACCCGCACGGAGATCCCGGGAAGGGCTCCTGAATATTACAAGGAGGGCAAGCAGCTCTCCTCCTCGCTCGGGTGGAGGCTGGGTCCCCAGCTGAAGCTCTTTGGCCTACTTTATCTCATCTCTTCCATCATTTCTCTCCTTTTTGAGCGCTTTATTTCAGCCCAGGTATGCGAAGGGAGAAGGGGAGGTGGGGAACAAGGAACCATCCTTCCTTTTCTCTGCTTTTTTTCCCCCCACTCCTGCATTTCCTTCCCTCTCATTTGCTGTCACAGCTACTCTCCCATCTCTTACCCCCAACCTCCCTCTCCTCCACGCCCTCCCTACTCCCCATCAAGACAAGGTTTAATGTCTTTCCATCTCTTCCCGGGTAAATTGCAGCGAGCCTGCCGGCTGCTCGGGTGGAACACGCTGTTTTATATGCGCCATAAAAGGAGAGAACTCTGTAAACAATATTATTTTTAATAAAATCCTAGGCTTTGGCAGGCCAGCTGCTTTTGTGTCTGTCTTAATTTAATCAGACGATCAGCTCTCTCAAGCAGCAAGAGGGAATGAAAAGCATTAGCAAGGAATCAAGGAACTGGTGAGGAAGAGACATGATTTCCATCAAGTGCTTTCTGGCCCGGTGTGTTGCTATGTGAGCAGGACCAAGTTTTCGGGGAAACAGATTCCCGGCCCAGCTCATCCGAAAACAACTTTGTCAAGGCGTGGGAAGGACGTGAGCACATCTAGGCATAAAACACCCGCGCTATAGTGCTTGAAAAAGAGCCATAGGGCCGGTACAGGTGATGAACAAACCCAAGCTTAATGATATTTTCAGTTAGAGGAGATCACTGCGGCTCTTCCTGGGCACCGGCAGGTCTCTGCCGTACCCCACACTCCCCAGGATGGGAATCCTGCCCAGTTTGGTGACCCCCCAATGCTTGCACCCAGGTACAGCCACCCAAAATAGCATCCATCGGCTCCCAGTCCACAGCCAAATCCCAAACCACGCTGGCCCCCTTTGCCACGTCAAAATATAAAACCAAATCAATACAATGACAGTATAAAGGATGAAATGTTAAATTCTGCAAATATATCCCCAAAGGTCCAACACACATTGGCAGAGGAAAACCTTCTCCACGCTGGCCCCGTTTGCCACATCAAAATATAAAACCAAATCAATACAATGATAGTATTAAGGATGAAACGTTAAATTCTGCAAATACATCCCCAAAGGTCCAACAATCATCAACAGAGAAAAGCCTTCTCCAAAGAGCAGCGGGGAGGAGATGGTGTTGGTACAGCCACCCAAAAGACCATCCATCAGCTCCCTGTCCATGGCAAAACCACGCTGGCATTCCCCATTTGCCACGTCAAAATTCAAACCCAAATCAATACAATGATAGTATTAAGGATGAAATGTTAAATTCTGCAAATATATCCCCAAAGGTCCAACATGCAGAAGAAAGCCTCCTCTCCAAAGAGAAAGGTGGAGAAGAGGATGTTGGTACAGCCACCCAAAATAGCATCCATTGGCTCCCCATCCACAGCCAAACCTTCTCCACGCTGGCCCCGTTTGCCACATCAAAATATAAAACCAAATCAATACAATGATAGTATTAAGGATGAAATGTTAAATTCTGCAAATACATCCCCCAAAGGTCCAGCATGCATTGGCAGAGGAAAGCCTTCTCCAAAGAGCAGCGGGGAGGAGATGATGTTGGTACAGCCACCCAAAACACCATCCATCAGCTCCCCATCCACAGCCAAACCTCAAACCACGCTGGCCCTGTTTGCCACGTCAAAATTCAAAGCCAAATCAATACAATGATAGCATTAAGGATGAAATGTTAAATTCTGCAAATATATCCCCAAAGGTCCAACACACATCAGCAGAGGAAAACCTTCTCCAACGAGCAGGGTGGAGGAGAGGATGTCGGCAGCTGGAAGAAGGGGAGAGGGAGGGCAGCCCCGAGCAGCCCTCGAGACGCAGCATCGCGGGCAGCAGCTGAGTTTGAAAGATGTCACTTCCAGACAGCAAAAACCTGGCAGGAGCAGCCGATTCCGTGACACTTCTCTTCTTCAAAGACCAAGCAACAGCCAGCGAGCATCTGCCGCGCACAGACAACTCCCTTCCCCTTGCTCCAAGCCCTCACAAGAGGCTTTGCTGCCAGAAGGCTCAGAACTTGGCCACGATGTCCTCTGAGCCTAAACCACTGCAGATAGGATCGCTGCCTCCTTCTCCTACCTCTATTTTCATTTTTTTTGTTGGAGCTAGAACAGCCCGGAGCAGAGACCAGGAATCCCCTGATTGGGAGGACTCAAGGCTTCCTCTACTTCCACTCCAAACCACAAATCCTCCAGAACAGAGATCCACCAAAATATGAAATAATAATCGCTAATTACAGACACAAAGTCAACAAATTAATTGATATTTACTTGTTTACGCAGTTACAAAAAAAAAAAAAAACAACACATTAATCACTTCACATGTATTTTTAAGATATTAGCTGTGCTAAGGCGCAGCCATAAATATCACCAGTAAAGCAAATATGGTGCTCGGCACTGCAAAGGAATTAAAATTAGTATTTAATTACAAGAAATCGCTCGAAGTTCTTTTGCTACCATTAATCACTTTCAATTATGAATGTAATTATAAGCCATCTTTTCTCTTTGGGTGGCCGCCGCCGGGACCTGAGTCGGTGACCCTCTGCTCCAGGAGAGAGCACCCCACTTTGCTCGCCAAATGACAACTCCTTGACGACTGCGCTAACGGGACCGATCAATTAGCGGCTTCACGGAGCCCCTAAGTGCCGAGGGCACGCAAACAGGGAGAGTGCGAGGAGGAAGACGGAGTTACTTCATCCCCTTCGCTGGCACTGATTTTTACACCACCCGCCAGAGCGGAATCAGGGCCACCAAGATGGATAAATCGATGGGGGAAAATATTCCATCCTCGAATCGTTAAAGGACGAGACGAGAATGTGTTATCTCTTGCTACGAGGCAAGTCAAAGCCCAGAGAGCTCCTTCCCTGAGACACAAAGCTTTTCAGCGGGGACACGGGGCTGCTCTACCCCGTGAGGGCAGAAGAGGAGCGTGTTGGAGGGTTCAGTCCGAACTTGACCCCCCTCCGCCTCTTGGATCTACTCCCCCCGAGTCCCCACCATCTCTTGGGCAAGTAATCACCAGCCAAATTGGCTCTACTTGGGTTGCACTACGGTCAGCATCACCTCTTGGAAGAATGAGGTGGAGCGTGGAGGTAATTTTCAGCTATGGATGGGTTCTCAGGGGTATTACAAAATGTAATTAATAAAAGCAAACCCATTGGCAGCAAGCTTTGATTTTTTTTTTTATGCGGGGGGTGACACTTTTCTTCTAGGGAACATGCGAAAATAAGAAAAAAAAGGCTGAAAAACTACCCCTCTGCTCAGATCTGAGCCTCCATCATCAGTTCAAGCTTCACTCAAGGAGTTTGGGGCAGCAGAGCTCAAGCCCCAACCACAGGAAAAACAAATCCATGCATGAGGTTGGAGGAAGGTGGTTGCTGGTGGAGCATCTCCACTCTGAGACACCAGGGCCCCCAGTAATTGTAACACTGTCCCCACATATTGCCTTGACTCCCCCCCAGAGCCTATTGAGCCTCAGAGCCTTCTTCTGGCACTGCACGGTCCGGAAGATGTACCAAAACACAGAAGACAAGGCGGAAAATCAAATGGGAAAACGTTCCCTTTTGGTTCCCTTGGTACTTCTGCCCAGAGAACGCGATTAGACTGTCCTTATCTTGGTGGGAACAGTTGTGAGCAATAATGCAATCATCCAGTCCTTTTCTTTTTGAAATCCAGCCACATCCTTTGGCTCCAGGAAATCGGGGCAGCGACATGAGCTGTTTTCATAAAAAGCCGCAAGACCAAGACGACAGATTTCCTTGCAATAGATTCCCTTCCCTCAAGTGAAGAGCGGAGGAGAGAGATTTCAAGGACAAGCAAAGTTTCAGCCAAAAGAAGGGGCCGAGCTGAACTTCTGCCCAGCTGAGACTCCTCGTGAAGCCGGCTCTTCACAGTCTGAAGAAGGTTGGATGTCGACAACACTTGTTGCTCTCTTCTTTCTCCTACGCCTGCTCCTTCTGCCTCAGCTCCTCTGCTGATAACAGGAATCGCCTGTTGAATTTCCACACCGACATCAAGTCCAGCATGATGACTCTCTGCCGGGAAAGCCCAGCCTCTGGAGGATGGCCACTCCTCTCCCCCACGTTGGCCAAGAGTCCAGAGAGGACTCAAGCCCAAAAAATTCCGTGTGTTTCTCCCAACAGAGACTCCCGGCCAGCTCGGAGTTGGGAATAGGCTTGCTTCATCCTCACCTCATCCTCCCTGGGCTCTTTCACCACTTGGTTTCAGGTCCAGACCGAGACGTAGATTCCCCTGGAGATGCTCCTCACTGCTGGAGGTCAGCCCAGCGTCCCCAGGGAGGACTTCAGCGTCCCACCGAGCGTGTTGCCACCCCGGGCAGACGACACACATCGCGATTTAGCAACTTTGCACCTGAATTAAGCAGGCGCCGTCCCCCCCAGTGTGCCATGCTGTGCTGCCTCCTAATTAGCAGCCTGCGTTTCCCCATCCTCCCGGTACTTGGCCGAGTCTCCCCATCCCTCGGCTCCTCGCTTATTCTGTTCACTGAACTAATTGCTGAGCGGCTGCACCCTGGGTGTCTGCTGCTGTTGGAGAAGATTAGTATTTTTACAGAAGGGGGGAAGAAAAAAAAAAAAAAAAAAAAAAAAAGATTGTGTTTTTTAAAGCAGATGAAAGGAGAGCCCAAGGAGATGTGCATTTGACTCTCAAACATGCTCCTTCAAGTCTCCCTCAGCAGTACTTAAAGGCGTTTCCAAAGCAAGACTTTATGAATGCTAAATGAACCCGGCGCCTTGTTCCTCTGCCACAAGAAAGGGGAAAAAAAAAAACAAACCCCACAACCTTATCTTTTATATACAATATTTCCTTTATGGCTGACACTGTGCATCAGGCGTTGCTACTACCAGCCCCGCTTCAGACCCGAAGGTTGACCTTCACAAAGTCACGGGGAGACCGCTGCCCCTCCACCGGGCTGGGGTCGAGGATCCCGGCTGGATCCCAGCAGCCACGTGTCATCTCACCCGCTGCTTTCCAGCAGGAGCAAGGTGAGAAGACCACAGACAGGGACAAGTTGAAAGCCTCGCCTTCAAACGCTGTGATCTTGGATGCTTCGGCCAAACCTGGAATGTTGGTGGATAAATATCACCTTCTGGAAAGGTTTCTCAAGAGGGATGCAGGTTGGGCAGGGGAATGATGAACCAAGGGGGACGGCAGCGTCCCAGCAAGCCAGAAGAAAGGAAAAAAATGCACCACAGACCATTGAAGCCCTGCAAACCATCTGTACCACCACCTCCGCTTCACCCAGCGATGCTGGTGGTGTCCTCAGCGCCCAAACTCTCCCCCATTTCAGAACGGACAAGCAAGGAGCACACCGAGGCATTCAGCATCCGAGCCCCTTTGGCCAGCAGGGTCTTTTGGTCAAGGCCACACAACGCTCTTGCCAACGGAGCCAACAGCACAATGTGGTGCCAAGGTTGCCCACTGCCCTCACTACCAGCCCGCTCCCAAGCTCAGGCTCACCCTTCCTGAGGTTTTCCAGTGGGATCGATACTTTTCCCCACCTGTGAAATGGGGGACAAGGGCATTGAGCTTCCCACAACACATGCTGGGCAGAAGCTGGTCCCCGCTCTTAGGAAAACACCCCACCCAAAGGAAGTCTTGGGAGATTTAATTAGCTGTGCCGTTTGAGCTTGTTAGGTGCTACATAATTGCTAAATATTATTATTATCTCTGCAGGTACAGCAGTTTGTTAGGATAATGATAGTGATTGACATTTCCCTGGCATCTTTCATCCCAACCAGATCCCGTATTACTCTATTATAAAACACTGCTCTGCCTTGACTCTCCATATGTCTCCGAACTGTCAACAGGATCGTAACTGGCTCCGCGTTGCCAGAAGAAATAAAGGCACAAAGCCTTGGCGGGACGTATCAGAAGCTAAGCAAGGACCAGCCCAACTTTATGCTCAAAAATACAAGTGTCCCAGGTTTATAGATGGTATAGACAGAGATATACGGGCTCTACTTCAACACAGACATGGAGCAAAGCTGGAAGAAACCACCACAGCACCCAAAAACCTCCCTGCTCCCCAAAAACTTCCCTACTCCCCAAAAACTTCCCTACTCCATCCCCATCCCCCTCTCCCGGCAACGAGCAGCGGGTACCACGACCCAACCACCACTTGGAGAAATATATTCCAGGGACAGCAAAGCGGAGGGGGGACCACCGAGTGATTAATTGGAGACTATCAGTTTGGGATAGGTCTCTAAATTCTCATTAAGTCAGGTGCTGAGGCATCGCACATTAATCCCGAACATTTCCCCTTCGGCCCAAACAAATAAATAACTCTTGTATAATTCAGGGAGAATTGGGTGGAGCCATCTCTCCCCCTCTCTCTGACTCTTTCCAACTAACCAGTGAATAAAACATCGCCCGCAAATCTATTAGGCTAATTTTAAATCCTGACAATTTAGCAGCACTTCAGCAAGATAAGAGCCATTTATTAAAAGCCACAGTTCATTAAGCCAAATGCTGCTGGCGTATTTACTCAGAGAAAGGGGGCCGGGCTCGGCTCTCACCAAGACCAGAACTCCCCAAAGGGGCAGGAGTGAACTTATTTCACCCAAAAAAAAGAACCTTCGCCCACCCCAAGCCCACGCAGGGCTGTGGGTGCCTCCCAGTGGGTGCCGGGGCTGCCCCCCCCCGCCCCGGGTCTCGCTGAGCGATGCACCATCACGGGGCAGGAGTCGGGGGATGCTCTGCAGGTTTATGAAGAGTCTCCATCGGAGAAGCTTCATGCCTTGCAGCTAACTTCTGCAAAGCCCTGCACCACCACACTGGGCGCACACCCTCCCAAAAGGATCAAAACCAGAATCCGGATGGGACACGCGCCGCTTCGGACCCGCTGCCGTTAATGGCGAGCACAGATTGACTTCAGAGAGGGGTCGATTGCTCCCGACAACCAGCCAAGAGAGGGCGATTTAAGAAGAGCTCCCGCTTGCCAAAAGCTACCAGATTGCACCCGGAGCTTTCCTTCCCCCCAAGCTGCCGCCTGACATCTCTGCTAAACCCCTCTGCTGTGCCACCGCCTGGGCTCCAAAGGACCTGGAGCTGCCACCACGACAGCGGGTGCTTTGGGACGCAGGGAAAGGGCCGGGGGGGGGTTGTTGCAGGAAAGAAAAGGAGATGGACTCAGCCCCGCCGGCAGCCCTGCTCTCTGGGGACCGGGATTTTTGTTCACCTTCACAAAGGGATGTTTGATGCTCCAGCCAGAGCAGGATGTGTTGTGGCTGCCCCATCCCTGGAGGGGTTCAAGGCCAGGTTGGAGGGGGCTTGGAGCGACCTGGTGTGGTGGGAGGTGTCCCTGCCCAGGGCAGGGGGGTGGAACGGGATGATCTTTAAGGTCCCTTCCAACCCGAACCGTTCTACGAAAGATGCCGAGGGGACATCAACAACCACAACCCTGTAAAACCAAGCTCCGCACGAGCCCACCTTACGCCAAAGCAAGTTTGCCGAGCAAAGACATGCCCAAACACAACCCGGCAGAGCACCCATGGCCTTCTAAACCTCTGCACCAGCGCGGATGAGCTTATTCCCCTCCGGGAACCGCTTGCTGCATGGTTCCCAGCGGAAAAATGGGGCTGCGCAGGGAGGGAGCGATCGCGAGGGGCTCGGTGGTACCCGAGGGAGGGAGGAGGGAGCCGCGCCAGCATCGCTGCGAGGAGCAGGCAGCAGAGGGCAGTGAAGAAATCCCATCTCGCCGAGTTTGTGAGCGTAATTCATTCCAGCGGGAGACATCCAAGAGACTTTATCAAGTGCCATTGTCCCACTGCGCCTTTCACCTGTGCACACTTGCAAGACAGTTCTGGAGTCACTGCAGAGTCTCCCTTTACAGTCAGAGCTGAAAGGAGCATTATAAAGGTGAATTAACATTTAAAAAGAATGTAAAAAACCCAGAACTGTTCTAATGATGATTAATGGGAAGCTATAAGGGAGGCCGTGACCTCCTAGTGTCATTAAATGGATTGGCAGGTTTCTGAGCATTAATTATAAATAGCCACAGGAGTTCGAGTGCTTAGCAGAATGATGATAAATCCATGACACAGGCGGAGGGACAAGGAGTCAGGAGCACGGGGGGGGGACACGTGCCTGCGTGTGCACGCACACGGCTCGGCGTGCAAGGAAACAGGGGTTTGCACGTGTGTTACGTGCAGGAGAGAGGCAGAAAGCAAAAAAAAAAAAAAAAAAAAAGAATAAAAATAAGTGGAAATGAGCCTGTCCGAGCATGCTTCTGTGTTTGGGTGGATACGAGGAGGGAGAGAGGGCAAGAAATGGGTAAATGATAAATTAGGCCCCGCCAGTCAATCACATTTTCTAAATGTTTTATATCCCAAAAGCTATAAAAGCAATATTCCTTTCTGGCCTTATTGGAGCCATTTCTGTAAGGCAATCACATCTGTTTCCTCGGGGACTTGAGCTAAACTGTGCCTTGGTGCTTTTTTTTTTTCCCCTCTCTTCTTTTTTTTTTTTTTTTCCTTTCCTTCCCTCCCCTTTATATTTACTCTCTAGCCTGCTACCAAAGAAGGGTCAGAGCATGCATACAAATAGGGAGAAGGACTGAAAAACAACCAACCACCATCGAAACCCAGCCATGAACAGACAAGAAGCGGCTGCAAACTTCCCCGAATTCCCCAGGGGCTGCCTGGATTCTGAATCAGCTCTTAGGGCTGATGCTTCCTTCTCTTACGTGTGCGTTATTCCACGATTATATAGATATTAGGGAGGTTTGCATCCCGGGGCACTGCTGTGCTTTACCTCGGATGTGCTGATCCACGCAGCCTGCCTGGCATCGCCCAGACGCTCTTGGAGAGATGCTCACCCAGAAAAAAACCCAAATCCTTCCCTAAATCCCACGGGGACCCAGAGCCACCAAAGCGCTTTTGACTCCGCGAGGCAGGAGGTGAGGTTTTTTTGCAGGGGTGCGAAAACAGGAATTCATTGCAAAGAGAGCATCAGCAAAGTGTCGTAAGCCCTGGGATCGGCGGGTCTGAATAAATACGGGGGATGGACGGAGCGAGGACCTCAGGCTCGTTAATGAGCTCTCCCAGCGAACCGCGCTGATTGCGGAGGGTGAAGGCTCCTCTCGCTGCCAAAAAAAAGGGACAAAAGGCTCCGGGTGAGATGCCAGAAGGGCAGCCCCCTGTCCCGGGCATCCAGAAATACCCCTCTTCGCTCTCAGGAGGCTCCCAGACCCGGCACCGCTCTCTGCATCGGCAGCCGCATCCCACCGCGGGACGGCAGCCCCAGTATCCAGCCACGGGGCGTTTCCATTGGGATTGGGATCCCGATTTCCCCCGGCATTTTTGCCGTCGGCCGTTTCAGCTTTTACCCGGCTCTCTCTGGGGCGGCAGAGCCAAAATCACCTCCACTGAAATTAAAAATATTCCTGTTTCTATTTAGGTTGAAGTATCATTACCTGGCCGGGCTCTTCCAGGGGGAAGCATTATTTCAACTGATTGGAAAACGGTGGCGAAGGGAACGGGTTCTCCATACAATTTTCTTCATATCCTATTAGTTGCAATACAATTACAGCGAATACATCAATTCTCAGTCCCAGCAGCTCCTGGAAAGAGCCACCTATTAAAATCTGCCTTATTAATGGAATTGTACATCCAGGATTAATCGGGCCGCGTTGGCCATTTCCATTTCTCACTCCACAAGTGCTTTTGTTTGCTTAATAGGCTGAAGTAACTTGAGAATGACACAACTTAGAGCTTCCCCCATTTGCTGTGCACGTCGCCAGCAAATTTAATAGCACTTTGCTTTAACGGCGTTGCTGGGGGATAAAACCTGGCACAGGCCACCAGGGAAATCCCGGCAGGAGGGTGGGAAGGGGGAAGAGAAGGGGCTTTCTGCCTCGGGCAGAGCCGGTAAAAGGAGACACGCGTACACCCCCCATTCGTTTAAGGCTTTAAATCCTACGGGATCATACCAAAAAAAAAAAAAAAACCCCAACAGTCAGAGCGAACAGGTTGGACCGGAGCCAGGCAACCACTGCAATATCGCCTCACCAGCGCTTCAAAAGCCACCAGCCACCCCAAAAAGCATCAACACGCGCGCACCCCCCTCCAACCAGGCACGGGGCGGGGGGGGGGGGGGCTCCTCCATCCCCCCTCCCCAGCTCCTCTGGAAGTCCCATCGGATCAGGACCATCACCAGCCCCATCCCCGGGCATCATCCCCACGGCTCAAAGCAAGGACCGCCGTCTCCCAGCGCAGATATTCCCGCGGCAGCCGAGTCAATGCATGTTGAAGCAGGGTAATATAGTATGACTTTTCCCTTTAATGGAATTTTTCTAGCCCACTAGGAAAAAAAAAAAAAAAAAAAAAAGACTCCATTAGCCATACTACAAAGGCTCCTACTTATTAGTATTTTAGAACAGCGGCAAAAAACATTTCTTGAATCTAATTATTGCTGACAAATATGAAAATTGAAATCAAAGTTAAATTTTCAGCTACAGTGCCTCATACGGCAGCAGCTCGCCGGCTCCCAACTATTGCATCAACACATTTATTCTGCTGAGAAGGCTGCGGAGATTGGGCCCCCCCCCTCCCTCCTCCTCCTCCTTCCCTTTCGCCCCCCCCCCCCCCCCTCCCCTCTCTAACCCACCCCTCCATCTTCGGAGGCATTAACTCTGACATATTCATCTCAACAGCCGGGGCCGCGGAACTAACTTCACATTCGCCAGTCACACGCAGCCGACGGATCGGAGGGAGGGTCACGGGGGGGGGGGAAGGCTGAAGAAGGGAGGGAATAGGCCTTTTCTTTTCTTTCTTTATTTTTTTTTTTAATTTATTTTTATTTATTTCCAACTTTGCTCTCTCCCAACCCGACGTCAAAAAGAATAAAGGAGGTTTTAAATTCCTCGAGATTGAGGATCTGGAAGGGAGGGGAGGGCGGAGAGGGGGGGAAAAGGGGAAAAAAAAAAAAAAAAGCCTTGTCAACATATTTCCTTTCTCCTGCCTCCCCCCCCAACATACTGTAAAAATCAATCCCCTTTGTCATTTTGCTCTGCTTGTGTGAATGTTTAATGGCTGTCGAGGGAGATAATGATTGCTGCTAGGAAATTCATTTCAGATTTGCTATTTATAAAGTACTTGGTGCTCAGGTGGGAAATTAACATAAGGAAGGGGGGAAAAGGGACTGAACCGGGGGGAAGAAGAAAAAAAAAAAAATAAAAAATAAAAATCAAAGCAGCAGGAGAGGAGGGATGAGACGCTGCGGGGCTGCCTGGAAGGGGTTGGTGCCCCAAAGACCATCCGCATCCGTGCCCGTCTCTCCTGGGAAATGGTTTGCAGGGAGCAGGGACAGAGATGCTGGGGACATCCGGGTGCCCCCGAGCACCCCCAGCCCCTTCCCACGGCGGGGACACAGCGGCTGGTGGCTTTTGTAGCCGGTGATGCTCCTTCCACCCACCCAAAATCCCAAGCCCCAACACCAGCCCCACACCATTTGCACCCCTTTCTCCAGCCTCTCCCCCCTCTGGATTCACTGCAAACCTCCATCAAGCCGTGTGTGTGGGGAATAATTCCCACCTGCGACGGAGCCGGATCCCGTACAGCCAGCGGTACCCGCACGCTGCCATTGAGTTGCTAATTCCTTGTCTCAGAAGTTGCTTTTCACTTTCTGATTTTTCAATAATAGGCTTGGTATGAATCCCTTAAGCTTCTGAAATAAGCTGAAAACCGCTTTTCCAGCCATTTACATAAACACAAGTGGATCAGAAGGAATAATCATAGTTTATGCATTATTTGGGGGCTTTGGAGCCAGCTGCTAATGTGATGTCAGGTTTTGAAGCCCAAAACGCACAATGGGAAGCGTTGACGTGCCGAAAAAAAGCGGCACAAAAGGTAAACAATAAATAATACACTTTTTTTTTTTTTTTTTTTTTTTTTTTTTAAAACGTCATCTTCAATGACAACGCGGTTTTGGCTCCGCCGCTGCCCGGGCCTCTAATGGATCCCGCTCTTTTGCCAGGCCTTGTTCCAGAAAGGGCTTCGTTAAGAGAGATGTCAATCACAGTAAATCCAAATTCCCCTCTTGCCAGCCACCAGCCCCATCGCTCTTCCTTCTCCTTGGCCCGTTATCAAAACCCCCGGTGCTGGCTTTGGGGATAGACTTGCCCCCCCCCAAAAAAACCCCAAAAAACCCACAACCCCCCAAAAAAAACCCAAAAGTCTAACGCAGGCACCCTCTGATCTATAAATACCATCCGTCCTGGAGAAAGGGAATCAAAGCCAAAAAACCGACCCAACCAACCCAGGAATTTAGCATTATTCACCCGTTAACTCCTGCAAGAGGATGGGGGGGGGGGGGAAACCCAACCACTTAAACGTGGAGATGATATTACAGTCTTAATGAACCTTTGCTTCGCTTCAAGCGCTTGTCACGCTTCCAACCAGGCGGGTCAGATTTGGCTTTCAAACCAGTTCTTTAAATCAAGAACGCCGTTTCTGGCAAAAGTCAAAACACGAGCAGAGGATCTGTTTGGAAGAAACAACAATAAAATAAAATAAAATTAAAAAAATAAAAAAAAAACCCAAACCCTAACGAGGCTCGAGACTCCGGGCTCTTTTGATAGCGCTGGAATGAAGCCTTCGGATCTCTCTCTCTTTTTTTTTTTTGTTTGAAATCGCTTCACAACTTTGTACACAAAGCTGCTGCGAGCTCAGAATCGGAACAAAAATACTCCTAAATCAACCCCTACTTTTCCCAGAATTTACTTGCACTGGGAATTTGTGATCGTTCTGGTTTATTCCGTTTTGGAATAAAATAAAAAAATCCTCTTCGTGTCTAATATTACACGATTTCCCGTGGCGTTTCCTACGTCTTAGCAGCTGCTGTCTCCCAGCGCGAGTCACGGGAGGATGCGAAGCGGCCACGGGGACTGAGCATTTGAGGGTTTCCAAGCTCCTTTCCAAGCTAAATCAGGGTTTCCCCAGGCTCGGTGATGTCCAATTACATCGTGGGGGGAAAAAAAAAAAAAACCAACCCATTTTCAAAGCAAATCCAGGTTAGCTAGCCCAGACGAGAGGGGAAGGATGGCTTATGGAGCGTGTGGTCAAGTGAGGAAGAGGAAGGACCATGCAACGAGCCCAAATGGTGCAGGGTGAGTGAAGGACGTGACCTCAGGACCACGTTCCAGCCCAGGACCTCCATGCTCACAGCATCTTTTTCCGCTCCTTCCCACCAAACCCCGGCCGGGCAGCCGTTCCCACCCTCCCCACAAGCCGGACCCACTCGAGCTCCAAAAATAAGCCCTTGGCATTGGCCGTGGCTCGTTAGATGGATAGAGGTGACCTCCCACCCTACTGATGCTGGGGTCCACCCACCTCCAGAAGGTCCTCAGTGCTCCACCGGCACTTTTTCGCTTGGCAGCAGCCACGCCGCTCCGTCCCCGTCCCCATGGGAAGGCGGAGGATGCCGTGCCAGCTTCCACCACCGCCTCCCCAAGCGCTTTTAAAAGGGAATCCTCCAAGCACCAGTAATTTATGCAGGTTGGGTCCCCGGGATGCTGGCTTCCCCGCACGGCCGCTACAAAGCCTTTTTTGGAGCTCCTGGGCGACACCAAGCCCTGTTCAGAGGGCCTTTTTCGGCTCCCTCTCATTAGTAAGCGAAGCACGAGGGAGGTGGAGGAGTCAGAGGAAGGGAAAGCTGGGGCGGGGAGAGGGGGGAGAAGATGCCAAGAACCGAGCAGCGTGTCTTTAGTGGGAACAGTCAACGGGACAAGGCGGTGGGTCAAAGGGTCAATTAATTTACAACAGCTTTCAGCATTGGACACATTAACTGTAAGCGCATCAAAAATCCATGATATCCTTCTTGGCGGGAGATAACAGAGCCCAGCGAAGGCAGCACCTCTGATTTATTATTAACCAAGAGCAAGGTGCGTGTTTGGGGAGGGAGGGAGGGAGGGAGGGAGAGAAGGAGGGGGCTAGCTCCTCCGGGCTAGCAGCCACAACTCCAAACGTGCCGGCAGCAGGGGGTGTGCGATGCCTGGAGGATGCACCAGCATCCGGGAAAGGGCTCCAGGCCCCTGGAATTAGGGTGCCCCAGCTGGGATTAGGGACATCCCCCAGGGGATGAAGTGACAAAGCCCTCAGCCTCTGGAATTTTCCTTTTTTTAAGCTATAAAAGCTACCAAAGGCACGGAAAGACCTATGTCTAGGGGGAGGTGTCCCTGCCCTTGGCAGGGGAGTTGGAACTCAATGAAGGTCCCTTCCAACTCTAACCATTCTATGATTCTATGTGGATGCTGAAGCTGGGAGACAGCAGTATGGCTTGGACTTCCAACTACAGAATCCCAAAAACCTGGCACTTCGCTCCTTTTGGCCCCTATTTGAAACCAAGAGCTCAACTCCAAATCCGAATGGTGGCTCCAAGGCAGCCAAAAACCTTTGCCACGAACATCTGAGATGGATCGTGTTTGGGTCCCTCTGAGTCTAAGGGGAGATTTGCCACCGCGCATCCAAGGGACGCTCCCAGTAACACTGGAAAAAAAATCACTTTTACCCTCTTTACAGCTTCGCTCCAGCAAGTCATCCCGTCAACTGGGGAACAAACAAAGACCATTTTGCCCTTTCCCGCCACTATTTGAAGTTAGAGAAGGAAAAGAGGGTTTTTTCCTCATCCCCATGGCCAGAAGGATGCTCCCCACAGGGTGCTGCGGAGGAAGGCTTGGAGCCCTGATGGCCAGTTGCCTGGGAAGCAAACTGGTGGGCCCTCCCCCTTCCACTTCCACCCCAGTTCATCGCACAAACCAGCAAGCCCTGCTCGCTAACTTGACCTAAACCTGTCAACTGAGCAATTTTTTTCCACATGGGGAAATATTTTTAAGCAAAAGCTGCAAGAAAAATACACAACGCAGACACTTCCGATATTGAACGCGCTCGTCTCATGCAGGAGTCGGGGTTGGCACAAGGGAAAGCCAGAAAAACCATGAGCCAGGGTTACTACGATGGTCAAAATGCCTACACGGATAAAGGAAAAGTAGGTTTTGCCCAGCACTAGGACATCCCAAAACTGGTTGCAGCCTCCAGAGCATCCAGCACCTCCAAGTCTTGTAAAGTCTTGGTCCCTACGACGTTTCACATGTCTAGTTTTACTAGAGGAGGGTTTTTCCACGCTCAGAGCTACCACCTGATCTCCTCTGCTTGTCAAACTCATATTTATCTCCTCTTGGCCAGTCAGCAAGTCCCATCCTGTTGACCAGTCACGTATCTCCTTGGCCAAGCAGCCCAGGTCTACGTCATTGCCTCCTCATGTATCCCACTGTAGATAACCACAGCTACGTTCTTCATGCCTGGATTTTGAGCAACGGCTTGTCCCAAAACATGTGGCAGCATGCATGGGACCTCACACATCTCTATTCCACCACTAGGTCTCCTAAAGCTATTGTAGATACAGCACAAACCAACTCCAGCACGTGTTCCCCATCACATCATACCGTCTCACTACAAGTGATGACCCTTTTGATGGAGATATCTCCATATACACAACGTTGAGCAACCACCAAGTTGACTCCTTGCTATGTTCAGCCCACCACGGCATGACCAGAGGAGTGGAGGGATGTTCCCAGGGATGCAGCGATACCCCACGCATGGAAAACCTCACCATCTCACTACGAGTGATGACTCTCTTGATGGAGATATCTCCATATACACAACGTTGAGCAACCACAAGTTGACTCCTCGCTATGTTCAGCCCACCATGGCATGACCAGAGGAGTGGAGGGATGTTCCCAGGGACGCAGCGATACCCCACGCGTGGAAAACCTCACCATCTCACTACGAGTGATGACTCTTTTGATGGAGATATCTCCATATACACAACGCAGAGCAACCACCAAGTTGACTCCTTGCTATGTTCAGCCCACCACAGCATGACCAGATGAGTAGAGGGACGTTCCCAGGGAAGCAGTGATGCCCCAGCGAATGGAAAACCCCCACGTGCAACGCTCCACAGCCAAAGTCACCCACCAAACCCAGATCCCAAGCCCCAACCCAGCATTTTAGGTACCATCCCACATTTTTGCGCAATGCGGGCTGCTTTCCAAAGCAGCTTTCCAGTGGCAAAGGTCTCCTCGGGTTCCTGTTTACTCTGCTGAGTCTTAAAAAAATGTGCCAATTAATCCCATGCGGTGGCCTGATTTCCAGAGGTGCCGGATACCTGCTTACAGCTTCGCTTAAAATCAACAGGAATGACAGATTTTTCAGCAACGCTCCAAATCAGGCCATCGAGTAACCGCGGCGCATTCCCCTCCTTTTATGTACTACATATAACTGGGTTATCTAATCATGTAGGTATTGATTATTACTGTTATTACCTATTAAATAGCTATTTTCTGCTGTTGGGGTGAATATCACGTTTTATTGACCTGCACGGTAACTATTAACCACCGCGAAGCCACGGCTAATATTTTCCCCGGGGAACAATAAATCCGGGTGTTCACAGAAAGATGTCGATACACGTAA
Source organism: Numenius arquata (assembly GCF_964106895.1). Lineage (NCBI taxonomy): Eukaryota > Metazoa > Chordata > Aves > Charadriiformes > Scolopacidae > Numenius > Numenius arquata. The sequence goes on from NC_133597.1 coordinate 5,696,601, forward strand.
TTTTTCTTAACACACATTCATTAGCGCAATTACCTTCTTGCGCAAACTGCCGGGAGGTTCCCCCCCCCACTCCTGCCTCCGGCAAGAAAAAGTCTGCCCGAATCCTACCCTTCCCGAGGGGAAACAGCCCCATGCTCCTCCTCCACGGAGATGGGGGTTTTTTGGGGGGGCAAATCCAGCCTTTTCATGGCTTTTTCATTCGCTTTGGGAGTTATCTACAACCCGGCCACATCGACGGAGCGAGTAATTCCTTTGGATGAGGAACGCTCCGCGTGTGATGTTGACATACGCTCTTATTTTACATACCTATTTCGGCTTGTATGCTTATTAGAATAAGGTCTTTATGCTAATTTGTAAATCAAATTCCCATAATTCTTGGCTTACTGATGCTAAAGGCCCGGCTAAATCTTCTATGACCTTTTAGCCTGGTTAATCCTTTTACGCATGGTTGAGTGAAGAGGTTTCTTCTCTCTTCCTCTCCCCCACCTGCCGGGGTGGGATTTTTGCACAAACCCTCCTCTTCCTCAAAAAAAAAAAAAAAAAAACAAACAAACCAACCCAGGTGGGTGCGAGTCAGGGACACCGGGAACACCTGGGACAATCTCTCTGCTTCCAAACAGGGAAAGCGGGAAGAGAAAAGCGCTGCTGATGGGTCCTTAGATATTAGTTGGCTCTAGATATTAATCGGCGCTATTTAAAAATCACGCAGAAAAAAATAGGGCAAAACCAAGGAGAGCTGCGTTGCCAAAATAGCCACTTACTTCCCACCGCCTGGGGTTATCCCAGCCCTCCGTGTCCTCTTCCTTCCCAATTCCTTCCCCCCAGTCAAGACATGGCTGGACCCTTGGCCGGCTCTACCCTTCCCACGTGTTGATGCGATGGGCACCTGCATCTCATCCCCATTGGAGATGCGACATGAGATTCCCCATCCTTGTTCCCAAGTATCAAACATTCCATAGTCAACTCAACATCTCCCTTGTTGAGCATCACAGAATCAGAACCAGAGAATCACATGGGGTTGGAAGGGACCTCTGGAGATCATCCAAGTCCAACCCCCCTGCCAAAGCAGGTCCACTCACAGCAGGTTGCACAAGAACATGATGGTAAGGCTTGAGATGTTCCTCCAGCTCAACGGAGCAATCCACAAACCGGTCACCACCCCAGCGAGGATGGGGAGACAGAATCACAGAATGATATGGGGTTGGAAGGGACCTCTGGAGATCATCCAGTCCAACCCCCTGCCAGAGCAGGTTGCACAGGAACGTGTCCAGGAGGGGTTTGAATGTCTCCAGAGAAGGAGACTCCACCACCTCTCTGGGCAGCCTCTTCTAGGGCTCTGCCACCCTAACAGCAAAGAAGTTCCTCCTCATGTTTAGGTGGAACTTCTTACGTTCAAGTTTGTGCCCATTTCCTTGTGTCCTGTCCCTGGGCACCACTGAAAAAAGACCGTCCCCATCACCGGGCACAAAACCACGCTGGACATCTCAGAGGGCTCCTTCCTCACGGACACGACACTCAACAGCTCCCGTTTCATTTTTTTTTTTCCCAAAAAAAAACCCCCCAAAAAAAACCCAACCAAAAAAACCATCCAACATTGAAGCTGCAAGAGTTGGAGGACCTCTGGATGTTTGCACAAATGCAGATGGTCAAGCACTTGGGAGTTATCCCACTTCAGGCTCCACTTCACTCTCGAGCACACTCACAAACCACTTCTCTTATTGTTCGTTTGGCTGTAAATAGGTAAATGACCCGGAGTATTGATAAACCGCCGCAGAGGGCAGCACAGATCTCGCCAGCTATTTGCAGTAGATTTGTGCAAAAAAACCCCCACGCTTTTCCTGCATGGCAATAATTTTCCACGTTTTCAAACACAAGCCAGCTCCGCTTCTGCGGGCCGAGCGAGAGGGAAAAAGTTAGAAATTCAACTAAAATACTCTGAATATCAGACGAATTCCTGAAGCAGCAGCTCCGTACTGCTGATATTTGGAAGCACCCACACCTCTGTATTACCTTGGGGATGAATAACCACCACCCCCCCCCCGATTTCCCAAACCGTCCCTTAGAAAGTTTTTGTTAAAAAGCAAAATTATTTTTGCTGGGTGCTTTTTAAATTTTTTAATAACTCTTTTAAATACAATTATGCAAGAAAACCTTCCGGGGTGGTGGTGGGCGGGGGACTCCTTCCCACCACCAACTCGTCGTATCCAGCACACCTCAGCCCAAAAAAGGGTCCAAACTTTTTGTTCCCCCGGGCAATACTTTGCCCGGCACCCCCTGGCTCTGCCCTGGGTGTCCCCCCCCACCCTGGACCAGGGTGCAGCACATCTCCCTGCATCCCCCCACCCCACCCGTGACTCGGGGACTTCTGCCCCTCCAAATTGTCAGGGGACTCGGGGGATTTTTTTGCCTGGGGAGGCGACGCATTCCTCCCCACCGCTCTGCCACCGAGGAGAATAAAAATTAATTAAATAAATAATACACCCCACCCCCCAACTACTTTCTGATGTGTAAGCTTTGATGGGAGAGGAAGCGCGAGAGATGATCAGAGGCAAGGGATAAGACTGCAAGGAAGCCAAGTCAGGAGCCAAATTAATAAAAATAAATAAAAAATTGGGAAAAAAATAAAAAATAAAAAGGAAGCACAATTTCTATGCAGGAGAAATGAGGAGGGGAAGGCAGCTTTGCCCCCCCCTCTCCTGGGGAGCCCTCCAGCACCCCACCGAGGTGGGACCAAAGGGGGCCAGGGGCTCCCATCCCAAGGATAGCCCTTGGGGAGCCGGGGGTGCAGGGATGCTGGCATCCCGAGCAGCACAGAGCGGGAAGCAGCGCGGAGCGGGAAGCAGCGCGGCTGGGAGAGGGCGAGAGCTCGAGGAGGGAGAGAAGGAAGAAGGCGAAGAGGAGAAATGCCTTGGCGTGTGATGTGCATGTTAAGCAGCCCGCGCCGGTCGATATGGCAGGGGTGGCTCTCCGCAAAAAAAAGCGGGCCCAGGCTGCCCAGGAAAGAGAAGTTTTAGCGGAGATGGTGGCTGGGCATCTCCCCCCCGGCTCCACCGGCAGGCACCGGCCCCCAGCCCGCCTCGGGAAGCCCCCTGCCCCACGCAAGCAAAGGTTTCACACCCCACCGGAGTCCTACTGCAGAGCCCCACGGCTGAAGGGGAATGGGGGGGGGACACCAGGGAGGGCTGATGTGGGTACCCGAACCCTGTCCCCAACCCTCGGTGGGGACCGCAAAGGGTTGCTGCCTCCAGCTGCTGCCTTGCTCTCCCTTTCCCTGCACAGAAAGGGGGTGTATCCATCCCCCGGGGGTGCATCCATCGCCCCGAGAGAGTGCCTGCATCCCCCCCCCGGCCAAGCGGTGGGTACCATCCGCCATGGGGCTGGGCGCATCCCGGGCGCGGTGCAATGCAGCCCCACGGGCGCATCCCCCCCTTTCTTCCCAGCCGGGTCCGCCGCATCCCCAGCTCCGCAGACGGCCCGGTGCAGGATGCGGCCCCCCCCCCCCCCCTTTCTCCCTCCCCTCCCAGGGAGGTAACCCCGCTCCCACAGCCCCTCCAGATGGCTGCGAGGAGACTAACGAAAGCTGACAGGCTCGGTGCTCCCGGCCAGATGGGGCTGGCTCCTTCCTCCTCCTCTTCCCCCCCCCTCCATCCCTTCTCCCCTTTCCCCTTCCTTTTTGCTCCTTTTTTTAATTTATTTTTTTTTTTTCCTTGCACAGTACACACACACACACACACCCCCCCCACGAATCATCACCCCCGGGGGGGGGCAGCCCTGCTCGCCCGGGACAGGCTGGAGAAGGACCTTCCCAACTCCCCCCCCCGCACCGAGTTTTTGGGACGACCTTGCAGGCGGGTCCCGTGTTGCAAAGAGAAGGGAGGGGGGGGGGGGGAGGAGGCTGACCCCCTTTCCCCCCCCCCCCCCCATCCCCAGCCTGTTGGATGCATTGCTCCTGCGGGAACTAAGTTGAGACGGCAGAGTCGTTCGGCACCGGTTCCCACCCCCCCCCCACCCCCCCCCCAAAAAAAAACCCCACCCCGCCAGCACATGGGATGCGAAGTTCCCCCCCCTCCCCGCCCTCGCCCCCCCCTCCCCAACCCGGTGCACCGGGGGGGGAGGAAGCATCAATTCGGAGATGCCGTACCCCCGTACCCCCACCCGCACCCCCCGCAACTTAACAGCGGCTTAGGGGACCCTCTCCCAGCTCTGGCCCCGCTTTGGGGGGGGTCATCATTTCCCCCCCCCCCCTCCCCCCCAACACACACACACACACACCACCCCCCTTAAGGTGCTGCCGTGGGGCCGAGCACCCCCCACGCACGCTTCGGCTGCATATCCCCCCCCCCCCCCCGCAGCATCCCCCCCCCGCAGCATCCCCCCGGCCCGGCCCTACCTTGGGAGAGGAGGAGAGCGGCCATCCCGGCGAAGATCACCCAAGAGACGGGGTGGTGCATTTTCGCCTGGGCCATGTTTTGACACCCCCCCCCCCCCCCCGCCTTCCTTTTTTCCTTCCTTCCTTCCTTCCCCACTCACTGCCTGGCGGGGAGAGGTTTAAAATCCAGCGTTTCCCGGAGCAAAAGCGCAGGAGAAAAAAAAAAATAAATAAAAAAATATAAATAATAATTGAAAAAAAAACACCGCAGGGTGGGGGAGGGAAAAAAAGCCAAAAAGGGAGAAGGGGGGAAAAAAAAAAAAAAAAAAAAAAGGGAAGGGGGGAAAGGGGGGTCGGAAGGGGCTGTGAGGTTCGAGGGACAGGCGCTGCCGTGCCCGCCGCTCCGGCCCCGCACACGCCGCCCGCCTGCAACCCGCCGCCGGCCGCGCAGGCAGCGCGCCCTCCCCCGCGCAGCGCTCATTGGCTGCGGGGATCCCCCCCCCCCCCCCTCCCCCGCCGCCATCCGCACCCCCCTCCGCCGGCATCCGCACCCCCCCCCCCCCCCCCTCCCCCGCAACGGCATCCCCACCAAGGGAGGGGGGGGTGGGTGTCCCCCGCCGCCCCCGGCCCCGCGTTGCCCTTCCCCGCAGGGGAAGTGGGGTGACATCCCCCCCCCCACCACCACCACCTTCCCGGGGTGACATCCCCCCCAATCCCCAGGGTGACACCCGCCCCCCTCGGGGGTGACACTCTATGGGGTGACACCAGCCCCCCCTCGCCCC